>NC_043972.1:5145278-5305278 GCF_902148855.1 Sphaeramia orbicularis
TGTTCAGACTGCAGGTGAATCAGATGTTCAAAAAAAGACTCTAAACCACAGGTGTCAAACATGCGGCCCGGGGGCCAAATCCGGCCCGCGGGATGAATTTATGAAATGCAAAAAATTACACTTTAGATATTAACAATCAATGGTGTCAAAATCATTGTAATTCAGGTTCCACATACAGACCAATTAGATTTCAAGTGGGTCAGAACCAGTAAAATATTATCCTAATAACCTATAAATAATGACAACCCCAAATTTATTTTAGTTTTTGCTGCAAAAAAGTAAAATTACATGAAAATGTTTACATTACCAAACTATACTTTTACAAAAAACATGAATAACCCGAACAAATATGAACAAATGGAAATGTCTTAAGAAAAGCAAATGCAATTTTACCAAAATTCTGCCTGTTACTAAGTGTTTTGTGTGACTGTAACGCACATGTGTAAATGATAAACTGATAAACCGAGGCAGAATATTGTTAAAATTGCACTTGTTTTTCTTAAGACAATTCAAGTTGTTCATGTTATTCAGATTTTTAAGGAAACTTTGTAGATGTAAACCTGATCAGAATAGAATTTGACTTTTTATACTGTTATTATTTTACTGGTCCGGCCCACTGCAGATCAAATTAGGCTGAATGTGACCCCTGAACTAAACTGAGTTTGACACCCCTGCTCTAAACATCATCAGTATAACCAGTTCCACGTCTATTATTGCCATCCTTAACGTCTGTGTTTTGACTTTTCAGATTCAGTTCCAACTTCCGCTGCAGCTTCTCTCTTGATAAAGTGTCTTATAAGGCAGGTTCCCTCCGTCTCTGCCTGTGCTGAAGCCTCTCCCAAAGCTCCAGCAGACAGTTTATTTTGGTATCTGTGCAAGTAGCAGCATGGGTTCTGCTCAGCGTTTCTGTCACTGCAGCTTTGACGTCGTCATCGTGGGTTGCGTTGCGACATTTTGAAGTCTGAGCGTAGAAATCTGACTTGAATCTCATCTCAAACCTCCACTGAATGCCGTTTGGATCCAATTTACAGAAAGTGCATTTCATGTGGTTTTTGCTCACATCTGGGCTGAACTCGGCCTAAGTGGAGCTTAGTGCCGTACATGTCTGTGAGGATGAGTCACGCAAATTACGGCTAAGTACAAATTTTCCTTAACCTAACCTAAGTACATGAAGTTACGCCGCATCGCTTTGTCTTTGTTGCAGCTCAGGTTCCAGTCAAACTGTGTTGTTTTTTTTTGTTTTTTTGCACTGAGCGACATCTTAGCGGTGCTAGGCAACACATGATTCCTTGTCAATTTGACACATAACAGGAGCTATATTCAGGCAATTAAAAACAGCAGCAAGTACGACTCTTCTCCACAGGAGCAGTTGGTTAAATCATGCACACATGATCAGTGTCTACTTATAGCAGTAAACAACTTTTGGGTAAAAGCAGATGTAAGATCCAGGCATTTAAACTGATTGGTTACGAATTTTGTGGCATTTAAAGGAAAAAAAATTTAATCACTGAGCCTTAAGTACGCTGAGGATGTCGTAAAGAGAAGAGGCCTGGACTCATGGAACATCTCTACATCTGACAAACATGATAACATCAAACTCTGGTCATATTCCCATCCGGCACCACATACAAGATTAGAGTCATGTTTCTCTTGGGTAGAAAGTATGCTAGCAGCAAGGCAAAAAGTTATTTAGCTGGTTATTTTGGTCGTATGACGTTAACTACGCGCTGCTCTGTCAGGCTTAATCCACTATAGGCCTTCACAAACACTATCAGATCCTCCGATTGTATTTGTATTTATTTTGTATTTATTTATTTAGTTACAGGACGGTGTGCATTGGCATTAGTTGCAAAAAACAAGATGCATGCACCAGATTTAGCAGAAAAGCTACTTTCCATCTGTTGTCCTGGACAAACGACCAACATAATAAAACATCGCGTAGATTACGAAGCACTAAGACACCGGAAGGAAACATGACAGCTATAGAAATGATATAGAAAAGAAAAAATTGCTGAGACTGACATATTCAACCGCATTTGGAAACCCTTCTCGGACTATACTGAAGGAAATGTATCCTCAGTTCTGTCTCGAGCTTTCGTCTGCTCTTAAATGGACTTTTATGATATTACATAGATACGAACGTGATGGGAATCTGTCTCTACGCTGACTGTAAATTTCTATTTTTGTTTGGAGTGTGGCGCTGAGTTGTTTTGTTTTGAAAAATGAAAATTTAATAAATATACTCCTTAAAAAAAAAAAGAAAAGTTTGCTCAGACTGAACAGTTAGAGCCAAATACATAAAAGTGGACTTACATTCTAAAAGTACAAAAACATTTCCTGGAATAAGAATAAGATATGAAAGAAGGAAGAAGAAAGAGAGAAGAAGAGAGAGGAGGAAAAAAAGAAAAAATAAACACATAAATAGGCTAATCGTGCAATAGCAAAGCAGACATGGAAAGAAGTGCAAGAGTAAGAAAACATCTGTAGAATGAACCAAGACAAAGTATACTGTACAATACATATGTGCAGAGGTAAGTAGGTACTTGATTTGTTTGACCGGACAGAAATCTTTGCCATAAGCACCAGAATACATATTAGTGTCGGCCGTGCTAGCTACTTATTGATCACTTTTCTTCTGTAACAACAGCAATGTCCTGCTATTTGTGCTTTCGTAACACCAAACAGGCCTTTGCGACAGACCGATTTGATCTAAAACAGTCTTAGATGAGTTTAGAACAAACAGCGGAGACGACGGCAGGTAAACCGCTTCTTTCTGCATCATTTCCTTAAAGTGCAGTTATCAGCGGTGACGGGTTAAGTAATGTGTTTCCACCAACGGTCGCTGACTTAAATAACACAGAAGAATAATCACAGTGTCACAGATCTCATCTTATTAACGTGTTAGTGTAAAGTGTGCGACGCAGGCCGGAGCATCAGATGATCCTGTGAGTGTTTTATTCTGAACGACACGCAAAATATTTCCACGGTCTACGGATTTTTAAGGCTTTGCTTTGTGAATTCCTCTTAACGTACGGCTTCCGCCTCCAAGCTGGGTATTACCTCCACCCTACAGAGTGTACGGTCCTCCCAGCCGCCCCCACGCCAGCGCCACCCCACTGGAAACTTCACCTAAGCCTCTTCAAAATCCAAGAAAAACCCTGAATACCACTTGAAGAGACATGTGATTATTCTACTGTCTGGGTGTTCCTGTTCACATAAACAAACGGATTACCCAAAATCTGACAAACAGCAGGCGGGACAGATTTTTTTTTTTTCCCCAATTTTTTTTTTTTTTTTTTTTTTTTTCATATGATGTACAGCAGCATTTGTAATTTCAAAGCAATAATCGCTGCTTTGTTTTATGCGAGGACGGAGACGAGACATGCGGTAAGACGGGGTTTGCAAAGTAATAAACACGCCGAGCATTTCATTTGTCTGAACGCTGGGAAAAACAAATTGGCTACAAGGCAAAAAAAAAAAAAAAAAAAAAGGCATGGCGTGCTTGTGTACTGTCTGCCAACGTGCGTCTGGAGGGCAGCATGTTGATTGACTGTAATATGTCCCGTCCATGTCTGCAGACCTGGAGTCATGAGACGAGCAGCAGACAGCGGGGCTGATTCATTCACCGGAGCTCTTTAGCATCTCAGACAGTGGAGCTGTGTGTAAATAGATGTTGACCGAGACAGCAGACTACTAACCACCCCCCACTAGCGCGCACACACTTGACGGATGGCCTGTCTTCAAACACACTAGGACTACAAATCTGCCCTGGTCCCAAGGGCATTTTGGGAACTAAGGGAGGAGGTCTATGTATGTGTGTGTGATTCTGGGGTTGGGGGTGCAGAATCTAGACACAAAGGGAGTCCCGGCAGCCGGTGACGAGGATCTGAATGCTGCCAGGGTTGGAGCACCGAGCGGGCGAAGGTGCTGCCGGGACAAGTGGAAGGACACCGGGATTGACCTTTTGTCTGCTTCCGACTCCGGACGTGGTTTCCTCAACTTGACCCGCTCCTCGGAACTAAACTAAGCTGCTCCTGGGCTGCTTTTTCTACCTCCGAGGGTTGTCAGTTTGATTCTGAAAACGCAACGTAACACAGCAGTGGGGGTAAGACGAAAAAAAAAAAACCCAAAAAAAACAGTGAACGGTGGTTAAGTTGATTTAAAGCAAAAAGAGAAGAAAACCCGCAAAAAAAACACAAAAGGCCATGACGAATCCTGGCCCCGACGCCTTGACATGACACAGTGTTTGGTTTAACATCCTGGACGTTAGTGTGAGACAATGACACATTCAGCCCAAACAAACAAGGAAAGTCGCACATCAAGCACATACTGTAGCTTCAACCCAAAAAGAAGAAGAAAAAAAAAAAAAACACATCTTCACCTGAACAATTCAACGTGTTCAGTTTCAAAGACTCCTTCCACTTTAAGTAAAAGATGAAAGCGGCGACCGAGATCAAAACGCAGCTCCTGCATCGTCGGTAAAAGCGGATCGCGCCACCGAAGTTAAGACGAGATGTGAAGTTCCATTAGAGAAGAAACAGCGGCGAGACAGACGCTGATAGAAAGTAAGTGTGTTTTTAAGCCACGCTGAACAAACAGTGACGCCCTCCCAAGTCAAAGGCCGAGACAGCCGCCTCTAAGCTGCTTTAAACCTACTTAACCGGCACTCTTCATTTCCTGTCACCTCACTATTGTCTGCTCGCCAATATCACGACACAAAAAGAGTTCTTCAGATCAACTAGAACCTGACTGTTTTACTGGTTCGTATGGAGATGAAGCCTGGACCAGCTGAGAACCATGGGAAAAAAATACTGCAGTTCAGTCACAGGTGGGAAACGAGTAACTTTTTTAAATATTGTGTGGATTATTCCATCATTTACACACATGTTGTTTGTCATTTTAACCCAAAAAGACCCAAACATCCATCACCGACCAAAACCATCCACTGATCTAAACTGTTTAATACAGGTTGATTCACTAATCCTATCAATACATGTCAATAATTGGTGTAAAATGCAGTTTTTCATCTTGTCATGGTCATCAGATATGACCCATTTTGGCTTTCAGAGTCGCCGTAGTTTAGAGCTGCAACCGATTAATCGATTGGGTGCTTGAAACCAAAGCAAAAAGTCACAATTTGATTAATCAACTCGAATTGATTGAAGGGAAATATCCTATTGCAGTTTTCCTGAATTGAAGCTTCTTTGTGCGTCACAATAAGCGTCCGTGTGAAACACAACAGTGGAACCAATGTTTAACAGCAGAGAAATGAAGGAAACAAAGCTTTGATTCAGGAGAATTGTGGTTGAATGATTTTTTTTTTGATCACTTTGATTTGATTAATCGGCTGCAGCTCTACTGTAGTTACTGTGGAAACACCGTCATCTTCTACAACATTGATTCAGCATTAAAACCCATGGAGTTGAATCAATGACAGTGGATGGAGACATTTGGTTTATGTTGGGTTAATGATATATTTTATTGAAAAAGTCACTTTTTCAGCAGTTTTCTCTGTTTTTGATAGAGTAACCCTGAACTTTAATCTGAGCTTTTATGAACATCTTAATAATCAACAAATTAAATACAGGAAAATACCTGATTTATACTGATAAAATGCAAAATACAGAGGATAATATTATGATAAATGGTGATTAATCACATAAGAAAGGTTAGATGTAGAGAAAATGTCATTAGGGAACTGACACAAAAGTAGCGCTGGGTCTTTATGGGTTAAGGCTGTGGATGGTATTCGTCACCGATTTTTCATCAAATTTGTAAAACCTGAGTGATAGCCTAAGTGTCATGAATCCATTAGTCTTTACGTGATTACGCACCTGAATCTCTTCCCTCATGGTGAACAGCTTCGAAGTGTACTCCACCATAAACAGTCTATTTATTTACAAACCAAAGCGAAACCTAAACAAAACCGTCGCTTGGGTTTTTTCGGAATTCAACATCGCCGCAGTAGCAAGAGGCAATGAAGCCATTTCCGTGTTTGGTGCGGCTGCGGGCTGCGTGGAATTCCGAAAAAACCCGAGTGACGGTTTCATTTTGGGATGTAAACAAATGGACCGTTTATTAGGGCTGTGCAATTAATCGAAATTCAATTACAATTTCGATTATTACACGCAACGATTACAAAAATTATGTAATCAAGAAAAAACGATTATTAATTTTGAATTCATGCGCACGCAAGCTACCATGAGCTGCTCTGCCCTGCCCCCCTCTAAGCTACAGCTAACAGCTAGCCGGCAGGTCCACCTCACAATGAAAGCTGTACCTAGCGGTCTGGAAACAATGGCAGGAGAATCACAGCAAAAGTGCTTGGTAAACAACAAAAAAGGCAAGTCAAATTCAATTGTATGGAATCCCTTTGGGTTTGATGAAGAAGACGGAGAGCAAAAACACATCATGTGCAGAAAGTGTTTTGTAGTTGTGTCTGCACCGACCGGTAACACAACAAACCTTTTTAACCATCTAAAGTTTAACCACCGCCACCTTTATCATAATCTTATGAAAAAGTAAAACACATAAAAACAACTCCGTCTACAACTTCGTCCACAATGCAATCTTCAGTCTCCGAATCTCTTTATGCTGCAACTCCCGTATTAACCTAACCCTAACACGTATAACCCTAACTGTGGACGGACGTTTCGGACACGGACGTTTCGGCCTAGAACGTTTCAGCCTTTCGAGGGTTAGGGTTAGGGACTGCAAAAGTGCAGTCCGAAACATCCTAGTCCGGAACATCCTAGGCCGAAACGTCCAAGTCCGAAACGTCCTACATTCAACCCTAACGTGCGTATTCTAGATGGCTGATGTATACAGAAGGCCTTAACTGAAACCTCACAGCACGCCACTGAATTTACTATGTTTCATACTACATTGAACAAACTTGAATTTATAATTTGCACTTTACATGAGGTTTTTTTTTTTTTTTTTATTGCTACAGTTCTATGGCAAGTCTATAGCAGTTTAATTACAGTGCACTATTTGTTTACAAAAGGAAACATACTTGAATTTACAGTACACTTATTTGCATTCAAAGACTTTTTTTGTTTTGTACAAAAGTGAAAATACTTTGTTTTAGTGGTTAAAAGCTTTATTTATGTTTAAAGAGTATATTTTACATTGTTTTGCAAGAAAAAAATAAACAACTTTAAGGTTAACAAATAATTGTTTTTAATAATCGTGATTTTCAATTATTGCTAAAATAATCGTGATTTTTTTTTTCTATAATCGAGCAGCCCTACTGTTTATGTTGGAGTACACTTCGAAGTTGTTCACCATGAGGGGAGTGATTCAGGTGCGTAATCACGAAAAGACTAACGGATTCGTTATACTTGGGCTATCACTCAGGATTTACAGATTTGATGAAAAATTGGTGACAAACACCATACGCAGCTTTAACCTGACAAACATCGTATGTATAAATGACGGAGTAACCCGCGCAATATCAAAAAAAAAGTACTAGTTTCCGGCTGCTGACTGAACTGCAGTATTTTTTCCATGGTTCTTATCTGAACCGAAACCTAAACGAAACCGTCGCACGGGTTTTTTCAGAATTCCATGCAACCGCAGTAGCGAGAGGCAATGAAGCCGTTTCCGTGTTGGTCGCCACTGCGGCCATACTGCGGCTGCGTGGAATTTAGAAAAAACCCAAGTGATGGTTTCGTTTAGGTTTCGGTTTGGTATGTAAATGGACACTTGGAAGTTGTTCACCATGAGGGAAGTGATTCAGGTGCGTAATCACGGAAAGACTAATGGATTCTTCATTCTTAGGCTATCACTCGGGTTTTATAGATTTGATAAAAAAAATTGGTGACGAACATCATACGCAGCTTTGAGAGATTATCTCACAAGTCAACAATTAAACAGTGCAAATACATAAATACAGATGTGACATCATCATCCACGATCTATTTAGAGTCTGAAGACACTTCTGCAGCTTCAGTAGGACCGAACTGGAGGGACTTTCAAGTCTTTTAATACTTGTTTGTGTTTGTACTCAAAGATTGAGGTAAAATGTACCAAACATGGCTCGCACTGAGCGGTTTAGTACAAAACTAGATGTTTCTTTACTGTCTTTGCCAGAAACTGATTTTCTTGGCTTGTAAAATTATCTTTTACACTGACAAACATCAAATGCGTGAATGTCAATCAAAAAATACACCTCTCCCTTGACAATTTCACATACTTTTAGGTAAGCTCGCTATATCAGTATCTACATGTATAATTTCTGCAACATGACAACTTTAATTAGTTTTTTTGTTCGGGTTGCTCAAGTCAGTCTCATCTTTTGACAATAAAGTTTACTGTTACACTGCAAAATACCCTCCCTCCATTACATACAGTACTTGGTTGGTTTAGTAAAGTTCTAATGTCCACACATATGCATTTCTTAGTCTCTGTATTTAGATCCTATATCCGATATATGTGAAGTATGTACAGCAGGAAAAACACGTTTCAGGGAAAAAAAACAGCTTCTCTAAACCAAAGTGGTCGTAATTAGTGTGACTTCCCTTCGCACTTAACAGGTCTTTAACCCTTTTATTCAGACAAAATGAGATTTATATCATTAGTTTTCTGACGTTTTATACCTGGTTTCATTCCACACATGTCAGATGTTTCTACTTGTTTGTGCTGCTTCTTGTCATGAGGTCAGAGGTCAAACTAAATACTGACTTTAACCTTGACAACACATTTAGTTCAGTTTTTTGTTTGTGTTTTAAGGCTGTGCACATATTCCCTGTATTTTCTTGTTGTATCTGAAGAAAAGAGACTGAGAAATAAATATGCATGTTCATTTCAACCCTGAAAAACAACAAAGATAAAAGTGGAATCAGACTTTTGCTCAGTACTGTATTCTTTGTAACAAGTGTTTTCTCTCAGCAAAAAACACACTTTCAACTCAACCCAACATTAAGACTAAACAAAATCTAGTGTCGCTACAGCTCTGGAAGCCACATCTGTAAAGTCAGTGATACACAAGACACAAAAATAGATTCCCCTTTGAGCTACAATGAAAATGATCCATAATCGTATGTGAAACTGTCGTCAAGTAGCACCAAAAAGTCCCCAAAACTAGATTTAGACTTCCGCATCACGAGTTGTGAAAACCATGAAAATTAAAGCAATACATCACAAACTCTCCTTCAGAGACTCTTAAAGTGATTAGGAAAACATGCATTTGCCGTTAATGACTTGGCGAGGTGGGTGTGTTGGTGCGTGTGCAGGTCAGCTCGGCGGTGTTAAAAAAAAAAAAAAAAAAACACAGGGTCTTGGTGCGACACCCCCTCCTCACGTTAAACAAGGAGCTCTTTCTAAACCCACCGCTGTTCACCGCTCTCACCCCTCGGCTCAGGAGAGGTGGCAGACTAAATAAGGCTCCATTGAGAGACACTAACCAACTGTAGAAATTCCCTGTGAAATTAATTAAAGCACTGATCGCGAAAAAAGTCTGTCTGGAAGAAAAAGAAAAAGATTTCGTTTTCTTTAATGCTCTGTTTTCGCTTGTCTTTGCCACTCCTTTCCCCAAGGTCCCACCATATCTATTCACACTGTTGAGTTTGAAGTCTGTTTTTTTTTTTTTTTTTTTTTTTCTTCCAAGGCTCATTATTAGAATTCATTAATAATAAACTAAATAAAAACCTAATTCCAAATCAACAACACCTCCATAAACAAAAAAGACGCAAAAAAAAAAAAGAGCCCAAAAAGCCCAAACAAACAACAAAGAGCTTAGTAAGAGATTGGATTGGCTGTCTGGCTGGAGACTGCAGGGTAAATATTGGCTGAGCCTGAGAGTGGCTGTCTGTGTGTGTATGTGTATGTGTGTGTGTATATGTGTGTGTGTGTATGTGCATATATCTAGGTGTAAATGTGAGTGCTCGTGCCGATGTGTACATCTCCGCGTATGTGTCGGAGAGAGAGTCAACAAGTAGCCGTGTGCGTGTTTGGCCTGAGGTAGTTGACAGATGACCCTGCTGCCACCTACACACTAACACCACTCATACACAGGATTACAGATCAGGCCGTTTACATCCGTCTGGCTGGCTGGCCCCCGCTGCAGGCCAACTGTTACATACACATACACGCAGGCGGCCGCTCGGGTCTCCGACACATGGACCCCAGCCTTTCCCGAGAGGCTAAACGCGAGCGGTATGGAGCTGTATGTGTGCATCTTAAGGAGTCAGATGCAAAAGATGTTCTAGGAATATTCCATACAGAGGGGTTTCTAGTGATTTCTAGTTTTAGAGGAGCTTTAGCGGTACTGTTTTCGATCTAACAAGCCTTAAACCCACTGGATATTTATCGTGGAACTACCTCAACTGCGTACTGTCATTAGTCACTTTTCCATAATATATATAACTTGCGCATGAAAATTTACCTAATGGAAAAGCGACAATTTGGCCAAAAGTCTAATTTTTCCATTAAAGGTTTTTGCACTAGTAAGAGGTGGTTTTTCGGGCGTAGCGCGATTAGTATATCACGCAAAACTGCAATGGAAAGACCTTTTTTTCGCAACTAGAGTCGGGTGAATTAGAAGACAGGATGTTGACGGATGTTACAACAAGCGAAGAAGAAGTAGAAACATGTCGCGGTATGTGCGGACACACCAGGAAACCCAGTCATTTTTTAATTTAGTGCGAGATAGAGGGGTAATATATAATAATAATGAATATATCGGTAAATCAACACCATATTTACGTTCGTCGCCATGTTTATGGAATGACTTCTTGTGTCATCTCGCGATAATAAATAAACAAACCATCGCATTTGTGATTTAACGGAAAAACCGACATTATGCACTTATGTTTTTTCGACGTTTAGTATATATCGGTAAAGTTTTGCGCAGATGTCCAATGATGTCCAGCGACTACTGATGCTATGTTCACACTGGAGGTAAAACTGGCCCAAATCCCACTTTTTGCTCATATCAGTCTGAACAGCACAAATCGGACCCAGACCACTTTCATATGTGGCACTAAATCGAATACGTGACGATCATGGCACATTTGATTGATTGATTTTTGTATTTATTTCGAATATGAATGTCAAAACAGAAGAAAATAAATAAACAAAACACTTAAACATAAGACATAAGACACATAATACATATCCAAAAAGGGGTGAGAAGAGACATAACTTATAAACTCCCACCCCATTTCATCCAACTTAGTCCAATGAAATGCGACAGATGCCACAATTTTGCGCTAGGGAAGGTGGGACCCGACAAGAAACCTTCCTTCATCAAAGTATACTGTCTTTTGTTCACACTGCAGGTAAAAAGCGCCCCAAATCCAGTCTGATCTCAATAAATGGTCTTATATGTCACGCCAGTTCTCATGGCATTTGATGTGCTATACCTAAGCATTTTCGACCTTTTGCGTGTTATTCAGTGCCATTTGATCGCGTCTCAATGTACGCCAAGTTCTCCGGTTCACATAACCCTAACCCCTATCTAGAGCTGCACAATATATCCTTTGAGCATCGTCATCGCAATGTACCTGTGCGCAATACGCACACACAATACACGCAGCGATCCACCAATCACAATCGTTCTTAATCAGTTTGCCGAAGCAGACCACGCCCCTGCACATGGAGTGAGTCGCTGGTAACAACATCGAAAAATGAGCAACCAACAAGAGAAAATCACCGAAAACTACGACTTGGTGCCAAAAAGAAAAGCAACGTCAATTATCTGGAATTATTTCGGCTACAAGAAGGATGAAAAATTCTGTGGCGACAGGTGCAAGGCACAACGAGAAGTAACACAACTAATTTGTTTGACTGTTTACGTCAGCACCACATAACTATCATATCCTCCTGAGTAGTTTTTCATATCGCAGGGTTTTAAAAAATCGCAATGTCAGTTTTTTCCATTGTAGTGCAGCCCTACCCTGAAGTGCTCGGTATTTGATGCATCGATTCAGGTTGGATGGGGGGGGCTAATAACGGCGTGAACATACTCGCAGAATGCTTATAATGCGTACAGACAACACGCTAATTAAAAGTGTCATGTATATTTACGTGAGTTATGATATCACGTTGCCAAATCTGACTTTTTTGCCCATATGTGACTCATATCTGATTTTTTTATGACAGTCTGAACAGCACAAATGCGATTTTTTGGGTTCAAATCAGACAAAGTCCACTTTCATATGTCGTCCTAAATCGGATACATATCTAATGTTTTGCAATATGACTTCAGTGTAAACGGTTTAGTCGCATTTCTTACAAATTTTACATTACGTGAGGAAGGTGGGACCTGGAAAGATCCATATTTACTTGCATAAATACAGTGTGACGTCACTTCAGGACCATAAACTGTTCACATTTAAGTCTGATGGCATCGCACTTGAATTATAATATGAAGAATCATGCAAAAAAAAAAAAAAATTGGATTTCAGCAAAAAAAAAAATCTAAATTAAGAATTATGACCTGCAGTGTGAATGTAGTGGATAGTCTGTGTTCAGTGTTAAAGTTTTATTACCATTTGTTTATGATTCTTATAAGTGTCTTTAATTTCTTGTCTTTTGCCCATTTAAAACATATTCTATTCTCATTGCATCTGCTTGAGTAAATAAAGATTAAATCAAATAATTTAAGAAGTTTTTTGCATGTTGGAAGTTGTCAAACCCAAAGCAGCTGCAGATGTAAAACTAGTCTTATAACAACTTCTCACAAAAATAATGCATTCCCTTCAGATTTGCGATTAGAGTTGAAATGTTTAATCAATTAGTTGAGTGAAAACTACTTATTTTGATGCTATTTCATAATCAGCTCATTATTTAGGGGGATGTTTTGGGCAAAAATGTCCAAATTTGCTTGCTTTCAGCTCATTAAACGTGAAGATTTGTTTACTTTCTTCATCTTCAAGTCAGTCAATTTAATAAGTTTCTGGGGAGTGAATTGGAAAAAATAAGCACTCAGGAGGCATCGCATCAGGGTCTTACAAGATGTTTTTGTGTTTTTATTTTTGACTGAACAATTAATCAATGATGAAAATAATCATTTGTTGCAAGTGCCTACTTTAGATGCAAGGTTTGGGAAACTCTTTGCTGCAAATTTTGGCCAGAAAAGCATCGGTTCCACACCTCTGCAGCTCAAACTATTAAGGAACAAATAAGGGTAGAAGACTATGAAAGAAAGGTCTTGCTACACATAAACAAATCTCTGGGCTGAAACTCAGTTAAAGCTTTTTAATATTTAACATTTTCTGCGAGTTTTCACTTGTGATTTGACTTGCAGTTCTCGTGTTTGTCTGACACTCGACTTCTGAAAACAGACTTCACTGACCTCAAGCTAAAGGTTGGAGATTCTTACAGACTTTTCTCTCAAAAAAGCTCTGCGAAAAGTAACACCATCAACATTTCGTTCCTGTTCAACAGTTAAGATTCTCCACGGGGGATTCTTCTGCCATGAACGCTGCACAGCTATCATGATGACACGTCCTGATTGAAAAAGGAAAAAGGTGTGTTTGCTTTAGGCATAAGAGAAATGACCTCACACAGTTGGCATATAGTATTTCCCCACCTGTTTAAGAAAGATGGCACTGATAGGACGGAGAGTCAATAGTAGATTAAATGACTTAAGAGTGGAAAATGTTTGCAGAGGACCTGCCTATGGTGTCACGCTGGAAGGACTTTACCTTCACACATATCTCTCTGGGTCAAAAATGACACCAGAAAAACACCTGATATCTGTACAGTCACGTACAAGGAGCGCATGAAGTAATGGTGTTTGACCTCAGGACTTTATAATACCACACCTACAGCGAGAGATAACCGCACGGCTCAGTGAATATAAACACAGCGACGGCTCCAGACGACACTTGTTAAAAGGTCCGCCGTCTCTCAAATCCTACATGCGAATCCCGGTGTAGGCTCAGGTTGGGATCCTGGCTGTGACACATCTGCGCTGTGATCCTCCTATGTTCTTAGTCCCTTTCAATTTTCCTTCTCATTTGAATAAAGAGGAAACACACCAGTGGGACCGCCCGCTCTGCTTTTAAAAAAAAAATGAAATAAAATAAAATAAAGCCAGACTGTAGCTCTTTTCTTCAGCCAGAGAAATCATCAAAGCATGAGCTACATTATTCAGCCTTGCCGAGTCTGCATGACAACACAGCCAACAAACAAGAGCTCTTTTCAGAACCAGACGGCCACTACAGTAGGACACAGCTATTTCAAACCACTTGTGAAAGGAGCTCCCCTCTAACTAGTGAGACGCTCAAATGATGAGAAAAGCATTGAAAATAACAGGCCGGTGTTAATTCAAATGACAAACACAGACGCATGCATATTCTAAAAGATGCTCGGCAGATAAATACACTAAATACAAGTATCAAACAACACTTTTTTTCTTTTTTTTGCAGCAAAGCTTGTCTGATTAGTTTGGAAGTCTGTGGCAGTTCTGGTGGATTCCAGTGGAATTAGGCTGTGTGTTGTATCAGTGTGTCTGCGGATCATGTCTGAGTGTGTGTGAGTTTTTCCTGGCCGGCGATACGATGATGCCACAGAAAACGAATGGTGGAACACCAGTCCGTCTGCCAGACAAACGCACACATACACACACTTCTTGGTTACAATGTGGCGTCAGCGCATCCATGCTCTGCTGCCAAATCTAAATCTAATATCCAGCGTTCACCTCACGTTGCCCAGGCCTGGCGATGGCCCCAATGGAAATTACACATCACTGTAACTCTGTCCGTCCGTCTGTAGTTTGTGAGTCTGTCTGTCTGTCTGTCAATATGTCTGCCTGTCTGGCTTTGAGATGTGTCCGTCCGCATCTCTGTTTATATTTCTGTCAGTACTTGTCTGGCAGCCTGGTTATGAATCTACCGCCTGTCTGCATGTCTGCTATGTGCCCGTCTCTTGTTTATTTGTCTTCGTCTATCTGTCTGTCTGTCAGACTGGATACATGCACTTCCTCTGCATTTCTACCTGTCTGCCTGCCCGCATGTGCTTGTCTGTCTGTCTGTCTGTCTATGTGTCTGTCTGCTTCAGTCATAAAGAGGAACATCTGCAGTGGATCTAGCAGTCAGCGGCATTAGGGCAGAGCTGATAATGATAGTTTCTCTCTGGGCTGCTCAGAAGGCAGACAGACATAACATACCATTCCAGCGTTTCCTGTCTATGCTGACAGGCAAACTATTTAACCCTCTGTGGTGATCCCTCAGAGCATATGCACAGCCCACCAGGCCTATAAGGCTTCAATCTCCTGCTATTCTATAAAACCCAACCATATGGCAAGGAAAAAAAAAAAAAAAAAAAAGTCAAGCAGCAAAGTTTAATCACACTCCCAATGAATGAAGGCTGCAACTATCTGCTGAATCCTGATGTTTTGAAGTCTGGTGTTATATAAAAGTTGGACGATTTTTCACCTTGATCTCACAGTGGACTTGCTCAGTGTGTCTATGTATAATTAATGAACACTGGGAGGCATAAAGTGTGAAAGAGTCGCTGGGAACTCCAATGCATTGTGCTGCACAAGTCAAATAGGTCAAATCCAGACGCAAAATCCAGACAATTCATAAAGTTTTCCACAGGACGTGCAGAAAAAATCCTCAGCTAGACAAAAAATAATAATAAAATAAAATGTCTGTTCCCCAGGAAACAACAGAGAGCAGAATTTGATGAATATACTAAAGTCTGATTTGTTTGTCCTAGTGTCACATAAAACGGATTAAGCAGCAACTCAAGTCTGTTTTAAGGTCAGGAGGAAAACGCAACTCTAATAATAATAATAATAATAATAATACTCACATATCTCCATTCCCTGTGGTTGGGAAGCGGTGCAGTTGCAGGAGCAGGTGACATTGGAGTTGCCGGGGCCGCCAGGGGCCGTTAGGTTTTGCATGGGGCTGGGCAGACCGGGACACCGCTCCGGGGAGAGAGCCGCCGCCACCGTCGGGGCCCCCCGACGGGAAAACAACAGAAAACTTCCAGGCAGCGGCGGCAGCACAGTCCGCCTGCCGCTACCACTAACTCCCGACACTTTCGCACTTAATTTCCTCGGTTCTTATCACGCCATATTCGTCTCGGAGCGGCTCGGACGGTGAATTCGCAGGAGAACTAGGGACCGGCCGTTCCTTTTCGGTTATCGCATTGTGTAGTTTTTTCCGTTCCTTCCTCCGCCGCCCAGAGCAGCTGTCCTCCCTCCGCCGAACCGAGCAGACACAGCGGGCTCGAGGACACGCCCACACGCAGACCGACCGTAGCCCCGACCAATCGCGGCTCACCGGAGGCGGGCCAGACGCAACGACACAGACGTGCTGCATTCAAGAGCCCACGGAAATCCCACTATTTGCAAGCCATGCACTTTTGTCACAACTGTCACAACATTTAACAGTTTCAACCAGCATCTTCATAAAAATAGTCATGTTGCAAGAAGTGGCTTTTAACTTATTACCTCCGCCAAGGAGGTTATGTTTTTGCCAGGGTTTGTTTGTCTGTCTGTTTGTCTGTCCGTTAGTGTGCAACATAACTCAAAAAGTTATGGACAGATTTTGATGAACTTATCAGGGTTTGTTGGAAATGGGATAAGGAAGAAATGATTAACTTTTGGGGGTGATCCGGAAGAAATCCTGGATTCTGGATCACTTTGAAATTTTCTTTAACATTGTGTTTAATGGGACCAAAATTTTCGTTTCCCAATATCTCGCTTAATTATGGACCAAAACTCATGAAATTTAACTCAGGAATTGACAATGGGGTCCTCTATCACATTTCAAAGGCTGATCCGGATCTGATCCAGAAGGCGGATTTTATTTTAAAAAATAAATGTAGGATTTGTATCACCGATTATATGGGGAATTTTTGCGCTTGGCGGAGGTCTGCGCTCTCCGAGTGCTTTTCTAGTTTGAAATGTACAGGGTGGGGAAGCAAAATGTACAATGAACATTTTAGTTGTTTTTTCTCAGCAGGCACTACGTCAGTTGTTTTGAAACCAAACATATATTGATGTCATAATCATACCTAACACTTTTATCCATACCTTTTCAGAAACTTTTGCCCATATGAGTAATCAGGAAAGCAAACGTCAAAGAGTGTGTGATTTGCTGAATGCACTCGTCACACCAAAGGAGATTTCAAAAATAGTTGGAGTGTCCATAAAGACTGTTTATAACGGAAAGAAGAGAATGACTATGAGCAAAACTATTACGAGAAAGTCTGGAAATGGAGGAAGCAACAAGAAACGTAACAAAGCTTTTATTAAAGCTCTCAAATCCAAAATCCTAAAGGATCCAACCAAATCCATGAGAAAAATGGCAATTGAACTTGAGGTAGACAACAAGACCATTAGAAATACAGTAAAATATGATTTGAAGATTTAAATTCTCATGACTTTCAATAAACTAATTGGTCATACACTGTCTTTCAATCCCTGCCTCAAAATATTGTAAATTTTGCTTCCCCACCCTGTACATAAATACAAGGAAACAGAAGTAAACAGTGTCTTCTGACCAAAGTAACACCGTTCTACAGGGTGTCCCATAAGTCTCCATACATAGGAAAAATAAACGTTTCTTGACATAAACCATTTTTTATTTATATAATATGCTCTATATGACTGCCATTTTGTCGGGAACACATTTCAATGCGTGTCTGCTGAAGAAATATAAAGAAGAAATATAAAGAAATACATGTTAGAACCTTATATGTATGGAATGTA
The DNA here is from genome assembly GCF_902148855.1 of Sphaeramia orbicularis. NCBI lineage: Eukaryota > Metazoa > Chordata > Actinopteri > Kurtiformes > Apogonidae > Sphaeramia > Sphaeramia orbicularis. The sequence goes on from NC_043972.1 coordinate 5,162,956, forward strand.
TTATGTCTCCTATGTATGGAGACTTATGGGACACCCTGTATTAACCATCAAGAATGAAGCCTGTTGTAAGTGGCCTGTCTAATTATCAGACAATAAATCCACAATTCGGAAAATTTCAGGGCTGCAGAACAGAGCAGATTCACTACAAACTATCAAATAGTTGACAGTGTTAGTCTTATTTAGGCCAATTCTTGTTAAGTGTTTCATTCATTCTTAGTTTGATCAAAATGCAGATTTTTAGATTTTGTAACATAGACAGACAGACAGACAGACAGACAGACAGACAGACAGACAGACAGACAGACAGATAGATAGATAGATAGATAGATAGATAGATAGATAGATAGATAGATAGATAGATAGATAGATAGATAGATAGATAGATAGATAGATAGATAGATAGATAGATAGATAGATAGGTATCACAGAAACTGATGAGATTCTTTTCGTAACTGCATTGTTATAGTAGATTATTTGACAGCCAAAAGTTGCTTTAATTCTGGCACTTGGGGTTCATCAGTCACTTCACTACTTCCAGTCTAAGTGTGAAGCCAGCAGCATGTAGACAGTGGGATTCTTGGACATTTCCAAACCACCGTAGAACACTTAAATCACTTTTATATCACCACTACATTTTTTTTTATCAATGCCCTGAAATGTGAATACAATCAGAAGTCTTTATGTACAGTACTGTACAGGAAGCACTTTTAGAGTAGTTCCTTTAGCAATTGTCTCTAAGAGTGTATATGCTAACCTTTTTGTCAACCTGGTACTAACCTATTTTTGTGTTGTGTGTTGTATGTAAGCTGCTGAATACTTGAATTTCCCCCCGGGGATCAATAAAGTATGTATGTATGTATGTATGTATGTATGTATGTATGTATGTATGTATCTATCTATCTATCTATCTATCTATCTATCTATCTATCTATCTATCTATCTATCTATCTATCTATCTATCTATCTATCTATCTATGTTACAAAATCTAAAAATCTGCATTTTGATAAAACTAAGAATGAATGAAACACTTTACAAGAATTGGCCTAAATAAGACTAACACTGTCAACTATCTGATAGTTTGTAGTTAATCTGCTCTGTTCTGCAGCCCTGAAATTTTCCGAATTGTGGATTTATTGTCTGATAATTAGACAGGCCACTTACAACAGGCTTCATTCTTGATGGTTAATAGAATGGTGTTACTTTGGTCAGAAGACGCTGTTTACTTCTGTTTCCTTGTAATTATGTACATTTCAAAAAAAGTTAAAAGCCACCTCTTGCAACATGAATATTTTTATGAAGATGCTGGTTGAAACTGTTAAATGTTGTGACAATTGTTCAGTCTGTCAGATGCTGGCCTGACCCCAATGTCAGAGGAACCCTATGATACGAAAGAACGGACGGATTCACACCACCTGCTAAAAGTCTCTGTAGTCAAATGTTGCTTCCTAACTGGTTGCTTCTCACATTAAACCTTTCTATTCCAAATAGGGAAAAAAAAAAAAAAAAAAGACGGAAATACCCCTACTCTGACCTCATCGAACCAAAAAACACGACTAACACCTCCCACCAACAATTAAATGGGTCAAAAGGTACTTAACACACCCAAATTCATTATGGAACTTTATTTCTACATATGTATTTGAGGCTTTAGGAGGATTTAACTTTGTATTAAGATGTAACTACAATATAGAAAAGCTTCCTGTTAAACTTTCTAACTTTCATAAACAGTTACTTTTATGTTGGTCCTTGGTATATAAGCAGAACTTTTCCCCTCACAAATGTTATATATGGAATAACCAGAATATATGTTTCAAACGTAAGTCATTGTTTTTAAAGAATTGGGTTGATTACAGAATACTGCTTGTCTGTCAGTTGTTTAACAAGGAAGGTCAGTTATTTACTTATAGAGAATTGTTGTTATTAGAAAATAAAATTCTGGTACACCCTAGAGAATATGCAATTGTGTTTGATGCTATCCCTTCAGGTTTAAAAACTTTGATATCTTCTACTAGTAGTCCTTCAACAACCATTACCCCTCAAATTGCGCAATCAGAATTATACATAGGAAATTTAGATCCATTCTTGAGTAAAAAAAACTAATAATAAATGCATTAGAGAAATGATTCAGTATGAAAAAAGATGAAAAAAAAAAACAAAACAAAAACAAAAACCTCCCACCCAACTGGGAAAGTCTGGGTTTTTTACTCTGATACTATGACTCAGGGTGTGTTAAAACTTAGCACTTTTAAAAACTTGAGATCTGACTGACTCAGAGTTTTTTTGTCCTAATGTGGGAGGTTTTAGGCAAAGGCACAAATTTGGTCTCAATCGTTTCAAAACCCGTTCATCTGCCGGGAGCTAGAACTATACTGTTTACAAACAGAAATGTAGGTGACATCTACAAACATCTACATTTATGGCTCAGTTGGTAGAGCCAGTCGTCCAATAACCAAAGGGTTGGCGGTTTGAATCCCGCTCTGTCCATGTGCTGTTGTGTCCTTAGGCAAGACACTTCACCCTCCTTGCCTCCAGTGCCACTCACACTGGTGTATGAATGTGTGTGAATGTTCGGTGGTGGTGGGAGGGGCCGTAGGTGCAGATTGGCAGCCATGCTTCTGTCAGTCTGCCCCAGGACAGCTGTGGATACAGATGCAGTTTACCACCACCAGAGGGAGGATGTGAGAGTGAATGAATAATGGATCCACTGTGTGCGCTTTGAGTATGTATTCATAGAAAAGCGCTATATAAATCTAATCCATTATTATTATTATTATTATTATTATTATTATTATTATTATTATTATTATTATTTATTATTATTATTATGTGCAGTTTTCAGGGTTTTTTTAATCACTAATGCCCATTACTACTTTATTTTAGGAACCTATCATAAACCTTGACTTGACCTCCAACAGTGAACTCTCTCCCTTGATATTCGTGACTGCAAACTAAAAATTGCACTAAACTGTTCAGAAGTTGATAATATGACCTTATATATGAAGAGTTTATATGTATATAGAGGTTCTTTTTTCTTATTTTACTTTTATTACATTTTTTAAACTAGAATTTCTTCTATGTTATGAACCCACCAGACCCCTTATGAACCCACCAGACCCCTCAGGTCATCTGGATCCGGTCTGTTGTCAGGTCCCAGAGTCAGTATCAGACATGGAGACGCTGCGTTCAGCTTCTACGCTCCACATGTCCGGAACAAACTCCCAGAAAACCTCAGATCAGCTGAAACACTGAGTTTATTTAAATCCAGGTTAAAGACCCACCTGTTCTCAGCTGCATTTGAATAGAGTTTTTATTCATCAGTTCAGATCTGCACTATTCCTTTTAAGCTAAAAGTTTTTGTCTGTTTTAACTGTTTATCTGTTTTATCTATTTATCTGATTTTTGTTTGTTTTTCTCGTGCCTTCTGCTGTAATGCTTTTAATGTTTTATGTAAAGCACTTTGAATTGTCTTGTACATGAAATGTGTCATATAAATAAACCTGCTTTGCCTTACCTTGCCTATGTTTTCACATACTTGGTGAATAAAGATGAGTTTGATTCTTTATTTTTGACTCGACTTGCGCATTTCGTTTGATTGACTCATTTTCCTTCCTCGCACATACGAATCTAGACATATCTCAGTCTTTAAATGAGTAATGAGCTATTTTGTTTAATTAGGGGCCCCAATTTCTGTCAGGCTTGGCGTGGTGTTGTCTGGAGTCACTAGTTAATATTCATGAAGGTCCTTGCATATATTAGCAGCCAAAAGCTTTAATTTGCTATCATCCTGACTGGCTATTCACAAATGCGGCATTTGCGGCGACACTTCCTCTTGTTAAATGTTTTCCACAAGCTTGTGATACTAATAGTCTGAGTCAGTTCATTAACAACATGCATATTTTCTTTTCAGCGTGTCCCTCTAGGCTATGTTCACATAAAAAATGTGATTATATATATTTTTAAAAAATATATTAGTTAGGGACAATACAAGTGGGTGTTGTTATATTTAGACTAAATGCATCTGATGCAAACTCAGCTGAACCAAATTTGCATAAGGTTAAGCTTTTAGACAAAATGTATCAAACATGGGCACAAAAGTAAATATGCACAGTGTAACAGAGGTTAAGAAACTAAAAATAAATAAGAAATCAAAACAAGGTCAGACACTGTTACCATTTCCAACCTAAAGGAGCTGACTGTGCACTGACAGGCACATTCACAAGTAGGAAACAGAATTGAACGAGGAGGCCTTGAAGGCAGCACAGAGGAAGGGATGGGACAGGGGTTATACTGTATGTTTGTGAGTGTGTGTCTGGGTTTCAGAGGGGGGGTGCACATTGGTGGGTTGAGAGGGGGTGGGGGGGGATATGGGGGGGCTGACCTGACTCAGAAAGCTAGCAGACGGCCGGGTCGTGGTTGACAATGGCTGTGGGAGAGCAGAGCAGAAGAGGGGAGGGCAGTGAGGCGAGGGGGGGGCTGGGCCCGGGACCCATCGGCCTGGTGTGTTATTTGGGGAGGGTGGGGAGAACGCTTCGAGTTTCACTCCCTTGTTACGGCGGGCCATAGCCAATGGAGACGGCTCTTTGAAGGGGCTAACCTTGAGGTGACCCCCTGTGCTAGTCTTGTGGTTCAGGGGCACATGTGCAGCAGAAAGGCAGGACCCCCACCTCCCCTCCACCCCTCCACCCCTCCACCCCCGACACTTCCCCTCTGAATCCAACCAACAGTGCAACTCTCCCACCCAACACACAAACAGTGTTCGGTGCAGGGCTGTCTGCAGTCTATAAATAAACCAGGCTGTTCAAATCTGAGAAAGGCTGTGAATGCCACTCTGGGCCGGCAGACCCAGACCCTCAGACATCACACAACGTTCCATCTACGCAAGTTTAGCTCCACTTCTGACTATTCTGTGCACAGGGTACACACAGACCACCACAGGCAGCATAAGGGTCAACGAAGTGTGTGTTACTGAAGTGAGAGTACAAAATATGAGTATGTCACCTGAGTTCAAGCGCAGTTTAACTATGATCAGGATTCAGTTAGATGCATACATTTGATAGATTACTTAGCAATAATAGTGATTTATTAATATGTAAGAAAGGGAAAATAAGAACTGCTTTGTCATACCATATTGTGGGTCATTTAGATCTCTAAATCATGTTGCACCGTCAACTTCCATCCTGCTTTTTCTCCAGTCCTGGCTCTGAACGTGTGAGCTTTTATCCATTTAATGGCATGTGACATCCCGTGTTAAAGTCCATTAACATCACCTGCTGTAGATGTGTGTGTGGTTTTACTATCATCTTGAATGGAAAACCAAAGAATAACTTTTTTTTTTTGCTTTCACAGTGTTGAAGAGTGAGATGAGGCCTCTACTTCACCACTAGATGTCACTAAATATTACACACTGAACTCTTAAATGTCGTCCTTATATTCTCATAATATCCTGATTATTGGGCAAAAGGTTGATGAGCTGCACATTGGTTTGAACAGTAAATTTAACCATTTTTTGCTGTTTGAAAAGAAAAAAATAAAGAAAAACTGGGTTTTCTGCTGCTAGTTTTTATTTGATATTCACAGTAATTCTGTGATTTCTGCCACTGGGGGGCTCTAAGGGCGAAGACACACCAACCCGACCACCAAACGTCTCCAGAAAAGGTAGTCCAGCTGATCAGTCAGTTCCTGTCTCCCTGACACTGTCAGAAAAGTGTGAAGAACTCACTAAATTCACTACTGACTTGAGTGTACGTTCTGTAGTTGCGCGAGATGTAAAACTGGAAATCTCTAGATTTCTCTAGACCAAAACACAGAGCTCGCTGTCGTCAGTCGTTGTTAGTAGAGAGTGTTGAGTAGTCAAGAAGGGTTGTTGTTGTTGTACTCGTTGAACGGATGGTTAGTAATAAGAAGATACTGGTGTTGTCAGCTCTCGGGCTTCTTCTTGTGGGAGAAGAAAGATGTCGCAGGCAAAAACTAACTATGCTAACAATGCTAACAGTGCTCACTTCATGGAATGAATGAAGTCCATAGTCAACCCTGACTGGCACTCATTCAGATCCGATCTGAGCAGTTAATGGCCTATTCTAGAAGACAATAATAGTGTGAAGTACCTTGGCTTAGCTGTATTCACATGGAAACTTCTCGTTCACTCATTCACTAGTCAAGGGCTTTCCCTCCACCAATCAGATTGATCCGACTGAATGACTGGGGAGTGGCTGATTACACATGTTGAATCGGCTGAAAAGAATGGTGATGGCATTAACGACGCCTGATCACATGGAACACACCAAACAGACTCATGTAACCGACTTCACCAGACTGACCGATGACGTCCGACCACCGAAAACTGGGCTGGTGTGTCTTCACCTTAAATCAAACCAATAATGAAACATCACAACAGTACATGAGGTTGCAAAGTAGCATGGAATCATGGGAGTTATTTTCACCACCCATGCCAATCAAAATCTAAACAAAAAATCCTATTTGAAGATGAGGTCATGGATTAACGTTTACAAATTGTCTATTGCCACAGTACTGTGGGACTAACTTTCTCATTTGTCTATTACCACAGAGCCAATCAGCGCCCTCGTTCTATCATGTGTAGACTAGTAACCCGTCACCTGTCTCATAGGAGAAATTTGACGGGTTTTTGATGAATAGAAAGCAGCCACTGGGCCAACGTTCAGAGTGTAGAATTCGGATCATTTGATTGGCTCTGTGGGAACAGACAAACCGATATTTTGTGCCACAGTACTGTGTCAGCAGCCATTGCCTAAAGTTTAATTCAAGTTGAATTTACTGACCTATATTCATTAATATAATGGCCACAGCTACCAAATATAGTATAAGTACATAAGTCAGCAAAAATATAACTTATGATTAACAATTTTTAGACTTTTTAATGTAGAAAGAGATATTATAGCTTTAAGATCAGTTGCAACAACAGTGTAACAGTGAAAACCGAATTCCCTATTGCCACGTTTCCACTACGTGAAACCAGCTCGACTTGACTCGGCTTGACTCGGTATTCCTGCAGACCCTTTCCATTACAGGGTACTACAGACTTTACAGTACCTGGACGTCATAGCGATACGGTGCGTTATTTGTGTGTCGTCTGCTCAGAGAGTTGCTGAAAACTCGCTCGTTGTGTGTTGTCTCGTCTGAACTTTTACGTCGGCCACCAAAGACTGAATCTCTTCGACCGACCATGGTGTAGTTTTGGGCTGTTATCATGCAGATTAATGTACCGCTGTATTTACTGTCCACTTCCACATCTGTTTTTTGTAAATGGCGGGTCACAGAGAAAACTGTCTGACCAATCAGTGGTCTGCAGTCTTATATGTCACGGTTTAGTATCGCTTGGAACCTCAATGGAGGTGATACCAAAAAACTAGTACTGGGTACCAGATTCCAGGTCCTTTTTGTAATGGAAACGCAAAAAGGCCGAGCCAAGTCGAGTCGAGTCGGTACCATGCAGTGGAAACGCGGCATAAGATAACTGTAACGTAACACACAGGTATTCCCTCTAACTTGAAAAAAAAAGGTTGACACCAAACTGGGTCTTTACATGTTTTATCAGACTAATCTGGTCAAACTGGTTTAGTGTTGACAGACAGTATACTTACATTTCTACATTTACTGTTAATATATATGTTCAGTAATAACAGTAGAATCCAGAGTATTCCGGCATATTCTGTGCTCTGTAATGACACCATCTCCATTTACCCAGTTCAATGTTTCAAATCTGTGAAAACATCTCATCATATATTGGTTTAAAGAGAGGGTTTTACACCATCATTCTGAAAACACGAATAACCAAAGGCAATAAAATGAAATGGACCTCTGTGAAGGAAAATAAGTAAATGGGAAAAGCAAAGACCTCCAGCAGATGTTATGCATTAAGTGCCGCATCACTAGCCAAGTTCTATATCCAATCATGCAAAATATTTTCCTTGACGGCTTCCACCGCAGAATTCCACAGTCCTCCATGAGTGAAGTGACACTTTTGGTGGCGGAGAAAAAAAAAAAAAATAGACGCCTGACCCTGACGCAATTTACAAACGGCTGGCAGCTGTCATAATTTTACTGAAGCAACAAATTGAGGCGCTGCTGTCTTGTCAACTAAAGCAACAATATCAATCGAGACGCTGAGGAGGTTTTCTTTTTTTTTTTTTTTTTTTTTCCTTGATGCGAGGTCACTGTAATGTCCTCTTACACACACACATACATATATAGAAATACAACCCAGACAAAACACACACACACTCCAGACAGACTCTCATCACAGACAGACTCACATTGACTGTGTCTTGAGCAACACACCTCTGAACACTCATAAACACAGCACAAAACACACTCCAAACAGCACACACACACTCATGCAGGCTGTGTCTGTGTCTGGAGCGTCAATTTAGTCCCCCGGGGAGCACGCAGGGTGACACCACTAACAGGCCAGACCAGACTAGACAGCCAGCAGACAGATAAATACTAGGCACGGCTGAATACCAAATGCACTCTAGTCTACCAGCTCCCCTACCATCCCCCCTGACTGCAGTCTGCACACATACACACTGCACACACAGCCTCCCTGCGTCTCTCTCGGGAAACGTCTGTCTCATCGTGTATTTGAGGAATACTAACTTTAGGTTGATAGGTTTATCACGCTCGGCACGTGTGCGTGTGTCTATTTTCGGCAGCCTAACTTTGCATGGGGCTTTCCTGCTTACACAGGGGTTTCATGCTTGTTCAGGAGTTCTCTGCATGTCATTGTTTTGTGACCGATTCAATCAAAGCGTGACGTGTCGGTGGCGTGCCCCCGATGTCCTAAAAATATGTTTATGTCTTTGATATTACATGTAAAAACAGGAGGAAACACTACCACCCTGTGTACATACAGACTACCACTGCTGGTTCACAGCTTCATTTACAGACATGCAGAGGTGGTTTTCTTGTGTATTAGTCAAATAAAAGTAAAAACATACGAGCGTAAAGCAATCATCTGAAGGACGTTTCTACCAGCTGTTTCTGTGCAACGAAACCTCATGTCTTATTAGACTATTAAAACAATTTTGACTTAAAATCTAATAAAAATGAACACTAACTTTGCTCTAATATGCAAATCTGTTTTCAGTGTCAACAATAGAGCATTCTTTTTCTTTTTTGTCTCGTTATGCGTGATTCTTTTGCTTCCTTGAATTTTCACTTCTATATTATTTTGTGCAAAGAAGCCAATTAGTAGCAATCAGGAAGCTTGTACCATTTCCATATTCAGAACAAATCAATAAAAAAAAAAAAACTAGAAAAGTACTCGGAGAGCGCAGACCTCCACCAAGGCAGATCAGTTTCATCCATTTTTTTTTCCATCACCACCAAAATTTCATCATTTTTTCTTTGTTCCAGTATCAGCCTTTCCTGAAAATGTCATCCAAATCCTTCCATAACTTTTTGAGTTATCTTGCTAACAGAAAAACAGACAGACAAACAAACAAACCCTGATGAAAACATTAAAAAAATAACAATAATAACCAAGTGATCGCCTTTTTTAAGCGTTATGATCTCATTCAAGTAGGCTGAAATCAATCACAACTATAAAAACTGATTATTTCTCTCATTTAAAGTAATGTGTGGAGTAAAAATATCATCAGAGGACATTTTGTCTGTCCTGTCCGCCTGAAAAGACTTTAAAGACACATTAAATAATCCATACTCTCCTGTCAGTGACAGATGTAAAAGTTGGTGATGCTCATAAAGGTCGTGATCAATCTGGAAAAAACACAGCAGAGGAAAACCTCCACCAGGCCTCAGAGGAAAGCAGGCCCATCCCTCCCCCCTCCCTGAAAAAAACCATGACATCCAGAGCAAGTTCTCCATCTGAGCCCATGTGGTCGTGGAGGAATAACAGAGAGAAACTACTTTGCAGCGCCATCTTGTGGCCGCACGGGGAAAAGGTCTGGTTCATGCATCATCCCAAACATGGACTGGAAAAACTGTTGGGCTTCTCTGGTGTCTGCTTCACTTCTCCTCTCGTCTCTTCTCTGTCGCTACAGCGCTTCAGAAACCAAAGCCGTCTCCCGGGGCACGAGTTTAAGCTTTGAATCAATTACGCCTCGTCTTCATCAGAAACCACAAGGGAACACGGAGGAGGACACAGGGAAAATGAAAGCGTCACATCCTGCAGCTTATATTTTAGAGATACGCTCTGTTCTGTTCTTGCACAGATGCTACATGGCAATTCACACCGAGTTGAAATACCCTTTGAATGCAGAGTGACGACCAGTAAAGGGGAAAAAAAAAATCATCTTTTTTTTTTTCTGGGCATTTTTCTGTGTGGAGGATGCATTTATACAACACAGACAGAAGTATGTGGACACTCCCACCTCTGGTCTGGGTCTGATTTACCTTGTTTGGTCTGGTTTCTGGGATGGAGACTCTAAACGCAACACGACGAAATGACATTTAATGATTCAGCAGCTGCTTGAGGATGGTCCTTTTCTGTTATGGTGTGGTTCTTTAGACCAAAAACAGGATTTATGACATAATACACATGACTTTATGTGTACTTTGTGCCATATTACTGATGAATTCATCTCCTGATTATAGGAACTGTCAAGAAATTGATCGGTAAAAGCAATCAGTTGTATATGAGCCATGTAAAAAAAAAAAAGTACACTGCAAAATCTAAATCTTACCAGATGTATGTTTCTCATTTCTAGTCCAGATATCTCCTAACACTTAAAATTAGACATAATCACCTAAAGAGTAACTTTTCAGTGAGACATAAGAACTTATTTTTAGACAATAGATCTTTAAAATGTTACTTCAAAAAATCCAAGATAATTTTCACTGGTTCCATTGGCAGATTTTTTTTTTTTTCTTAATTCAAGATATTTTTTTTTTTCTTAATTCAAGTAAAAAAATCTGCCAATGCAACCAGTGAAAATGATCTTGGTAAGATTTCTTGAAATAAGATTTTCCAGATCTATTGCCTAAAAATAAGTTCTTATATCTCCCTGAAAAGTTACTTTTTAGGTGATTATGTCTTATTTTAAGTGTGATGAGATATTTTGACTAGAAATGAGAAAAAATACACTTGGTAAGATTTTGATTTTTTCCAGTGTAACAAAAGAAAATCTGGTGCCAATACACACAGTACATTAGACCATCAAATGTCATCAAAAACAATGGTTATGCAATCCAGTCCTAACTCCTATGTGTATCATGCAACTAAAATAGACCGAAAAGAAAACATGGAATGCCTAAAAGCACTGTTTTTGTCAGTACAATGCCATAGATATTGATGTAAGAACTGAAGTGATTTTGGTTTTTATCAAGAAAACATGGAAAATGGATAGATATCAGCTCTGAAATGAAACTGTTATGAGCTATTTTTGTTGTTATCATTATATTTGTCCAAACAAATGTACCTTTAGTTGTACCAGGTATTGAAATGAACAAGAAATGGAAGAAAACAAGGGGTGGTCTAATAATTTTTTCTGCGACTGTATTCAGTCATAGTATGGCAATAATATATACAAAGGTGAAGGTCATGTGTTCAATCAAGCTGTGTAAAATAATCACAATAAAACACAATAGTGGTAAAATAATAAAAGTAATTTCGCAATTCAGTTGAATAATAAAGCCTTAGGAATAATTGGAGTCATTAAAATCCAAAACAAATATGTGCCTCAGCATGTGAGCGCAGAGATCTCAATGAACCAGAGAAAAACAGTTAAACCAGAGGTTTAACCAGGGGCTTTTTGCCAACCTGTTCTACCTGTTGAGGTTCATTACAGTATTCAGTATACAGTATTCATCTGTTGACATTTACGGAGTGTGTGAAAATCACAGGAAGATGATTTACACCATGCGGCTTCATGTAAAGCTACAACTGCAAGACGTTGTCATCAGAAATGAACAGAAAACATCAAGTTAACAGCTCCTCGTTTGTTCGTAAGTGTGAACATGAGCCAGACCATGAGTAAAAGCTTATTTTTAATCATTTTTTTCCCTTTGCAAGAACCAAACAAACACAGACATGTATTAAAGACACCAAAACCATGGAGTAATCCTGCCTTCATGCACTATGGGAATTATGGTAAATACTACTTAGGAATTTGAAAATTGGGCATGAACACCCCCTCACATCGTATTTTCTACTGGAGAACAGGGAAAACAATTTTGATACACGAGCTGCTGAGATGAAAATAACCTTTGAAATTCAACATGTTGGAGAGCAAAGAGGGATTAATCCTGAATGATAAACAATACTTTTATGAACATTCTGCTGCTGTTAGCTGATGGTTTTGCACATTTATAACATACGTAATTTGCCAAAAAATGTAAAAAAAAAAATAAAAAAATGCGGCAGCAGATGAACTAACACATCCAAGACTCTTTTACCCAAGTGGCAGGTCATGACAAATTATGTGTCGACCATTTTTCATTTTGCTATGGCAACAAAACCACTTGAACACAACGCACGTGTAATTTCAAAATCTCTAGTGAAAAGGTTCATCTTCCCGACAGCCCGTGAAGGCAGCGTTAGATCTGATCTGTCATTCATTCCACTTCTTGCTCTCATACGTTTGTGTAAATGTGAACACGTCAAGTGAAAACACACTAAAAGTGGAGGAGTGTGACACAAACACACTCCTGTTTACTAATGTGCTGTGGGAAAGTGGCCTGAGCCTGAACCAGCCTCACTTCCAGGTCTGGGGGGTCAACGGCTCCCATACCTGACCCAGCTTTGCAGACTGGGCTGAACACTAAAAACCACTCTGTATCAGAAAGTGTCACACCACTGATCCTTTCAGATTTCAGAAGAGTCAGAGTCAGTCCTGCAGATCAGTGAAGATGATATAATCACATTTCTTTGTATCTCACTCGATGCAGTAGCTTGAAAATCCATTGATGCCATTTTGCCAGATCTGCGATATATAAGATCGCAGATCTGGCATATATGAATAAGGATATATTACAGAAATCATATCCGGATGATATCATATAAAGGCATCTGTGACAGATGAGATCTTCCTGTATTTGCTCCATAAATGTTATGAATATGTGACAGATCCATAAACATACACATATACTGTTGCATCTTTCCGGATACTGGTCCTTTTTGTCCATCACAAAGAATATTCCTTCTTTGAATTTTTTATGGAAAACTAGACATATCTGAGTCTCTCTATAGAATGTTTTACTTTCTTGTTCCAGATGGATCAGGTGAAGAAGAAGAAAAGAAACCAAACATAAAGGAAGAGATTCCAAAGTACTGGGCCGAAGCACACACACATCGATTGAAAACTTCCTCAGTTTGATGGAGAAAAAGTGAATGATCTGAACGGAACTCAAATCCATACAAAAAAGAAAGAACAGCCCTGCGAAGTGCACAGCATAAAACATGTTATCCAACATCTACAGGTATTATCACCTGTGCATGTAGACGCAGACGTAGATGTGGACTGATGCTTAGTGAAGTATTTTGTTCTGAATAATTATACAAAGTACTAGTGATACTGTAACCTTATGAAGGAAGTTTGAAACTCATTCAACTCATCCATCCATCCATCCATCCATCCATCCACAAAAATGACAAACTGTTCTCTGTGCTTCAGTAGTATGAAGTACTGATAATTGTGTTTAAACGTAGGGAATAAAAATAGCAAGTTGTCAATAAACTCTAGTAAAGAAGAGATACCTGTAACTAACTACATTAAAAAAGTACAGTTGTCCCTCACTATAATGCGGTTCACCTTTCGCAGCCTCACTGTTTCGCGGATTTTTTTTTAGTGCAATTTTGCATGCTTTTTTTTTTTTACAGCATATGAACGTGCATTTTGTTCTGCATCCTGATTGGCTAAGGGACTGTAGACCATTGTCAATCACTCTCCTCCGTGCAGTGTCTCCTGTACAGTACAGAATGTGTTCGTCTTGCCAAATTTACATAAATGTTCAATTGCTAGCAGTGACGCTGAAGTGCTGTATGTTTGCAAGTTTTCTCCCTGACAAAACTCACAATGTTGACGAAACTTTCTGCACCGACAAAGGCACCCGTGGTCGCACCAAAAAGGCAGAGGAAGATGCCAACCATCGCACAAAAAGTTGGACTTCTGGACATGCTGAAGGAAGGTAAAGCTGACTACTTCGCGGATGTCGCCTATTGCGGGTTATTTTTAGAACGTAACCCCCGCGATAAACGAGGGACCACTGTAAATCTATTGTTGCTCGGTGCCTTAGTCCTCTGGTAGGTGTTGCATTCAGGTGTCCCCATACTTTTGCATATGGATATAACTGACAGCTTACATTGGCATGAAAACCAACAACATGAAGTAACATGTTACACTGTAGATTTACACAACAGACTCCTGTAAAGCAGTTTATCCTGCATCACTAATGCCAGATTGTCCAAAAACATTCCTCCTGTGGGTGCAGCCTCCATCGTAGGACTTATGCGATGGAAGCACATGTGCATGACGATGATCCAGTTTGACTCCGCCGTGACGCTTTCAGTGAGACTAATAACTCGAAACACCTCGTGACTTCCGCGCGGAATGAGAATTACTGAATCCTGTTCCAAATGTCAGAACAAAAGATGGATATGATTCAGCTTTAATACCAAGGCTGAATGTTATTCATGAATGAACCGCAATGTATTTCACCGGCTGACGAAGCTAGACGGCGAGAAGGCGGGGGAAAAAAGCCGGTGAAAGACTGTTTGCATAGGCATCGACTGCAGCTCAGCGTCTTCAGCCAAGCGCTAAGTAACAGAAAGACCACTCCAGACAGTCAGATTGCAGAGTAGGGTTGTGTTCAATAAAAACGTCTGGTATGCCACATCATATTTGCTGCTTCCTGACCTTGTTTGGCTGCAGCGCCGTGTCATATCCTGTCCGCACAGGTGCACCAGCTGTCTGATTTCCCACCCCTGTCATTTCTATACGTACGCACTCACACATATACACACAAACCACGCTTCCACCCCTGCCAGTCTAAAAAAACTACCCCTCCCTACCTCTCCGACTGCCGCAGGCACCACTGCAATGACACCACAGCGCTCAATGAAAAGTTAGAGACAGACAAAAAAAACAAAAAAAAAAAAAGAGGAAAAAAGTGTGTATGTGTGCATCAGTTTGTGTTTGAATGAGACAAAGACGGACTGATTGTGATAAGGAAGAGATAGACAAAGACGAAGAAAGAAACCTGACTGAGCGAATGAATAAATGAAGAGAAGAAGGAGAGGAAGAGGAAGAAGAAGGGGATGAAGAAGAAACACAAGTAACGCAAGGAGAGAGGGACCCAGAAACAGAGACAGAAAGAGAGAAAGAGTAGATAATCAGCAGGTATTGAGCTCTTTTCACCCCTGCGGTAGGGCCCTGCTGAGCATTGTAATGGGCTGTCTGCCCAGCTGGGCCGATGAGCTCATGTCTGGCTTTAATGCCAATCTCCTGAACTGGCACACGGCTCGGCGTGGCAGTCAAAACGCCGCAGCGCTGCCGTTGTACCGCCACCAGAGGAAGGACGGAGCACAACAACAGTCTGGGAGAGCAAAAGAAACACAAAGGAAAGAGAAAGAGAAAGTGCCAGGGAGGGTGAAGGTGTGTTTTATGTGTGTGTGTGTGTGTGTGTTTGTGTGTGTGTTTTCCCATCAGCCACTTCCTCCAAGACTGATAAGAGCCCTGAACCAGACGGCCATAATCACACAGCCAGCGAGACAGACAGCGGCTATAAACATGTGTGTATAAAAGTGAAGGGAAGAGATAGAGAAACAGAGTGTGTGTGTTGTTTTATACAGTCATAAACAGCAGTGATTACAGGGTGAAGATGGTGCAGGTTACAGTCTCCTGCTGTTTAGACGACATACATCTAGGTACACGGACACACACAGACACCGTGTTCAGACATAATAGAGGAGGATACACACCACAATACGCCTGCACATTCCTGCACTGTAAAAGACACACACCTGACCGTGAACAGCTGGGTCACGTGTTGGCCCACATGTGTATACACCGTCAACCCGCATTCACACAAGAAATACACTGACAGTCAATAGAAACTTTGAGGTAGAAATATCTGCATATTTCTACTTATAGGGCGGTTGTAATTATACATTGTGGATTTATTGATGACTTAGTGCTAGGGATGGGAATCGAGAACCGGTTCTTTTTGAGAACTGGATCCCTGTAGCTCGATTCCTTGGAATCGTTTGCCTGCCTGCTTAACGATTCTGCTTATCAATTCCGCTTTCGTTGTGCATGTGCGATGACATCACCCGTACGCTACATTGTTTTGGTCAGAACGTGGCCAACATGATATTGAGGCAGAAACGGTCTAAAAAGACCACACCAGGTCCACGTGCTTGGAACACTGTCAAAGCTTCCATGTTTTCTAAAGGGTGGAATCCCTCCAATATCCTCAAACATTTGTCCACAGCATGGGAATCATTTACAGGAATGTCATGTATTTGATTCTCTACTTAGCGACACTTGTGAATGTAGCGGCAGAGTGAACCCTGGGCCGGTTCTGGTGTGGGCAACAAATGTCGTAACTCCTCAAATACAAGTTTCCGAAAGTAAGAAGGGAAAGGAAATGAGGTGCACAATAACGGGAGACAAACCCAGCCGAACCGGTTCCATGTAGTAGAAATGCAGCAATAGAGGAATTAGTAAAACGTCTTTAGTTTCACTTTCACTGTACCCCCACCCACCCACCCACCCCCCCCCCGAACCGGGCCCAGCGTCATCTGTTATTATTATTTGTTCATACTGTATATGTTCTATTTTCTGTGCAGATGGAAATATAAAAGACAGTTAATGCAAACACACCTGTTTGTACTCTTTTATTCCCTCACCCAATGAGAATCAGTGAGCAAATCGTTAAATTCTAAACGATTCTCATCCCTAAGTGCATGTCTTTGGATGGTGGGAGGAAGCCAGAGTACCTGGAAAGAACCCACGCAGACACGGGGAGAACATGCAAACTCCACACAGAAAGGTCCCACCCCCGTCGACTAGTTTTGGAATCAAACCCAGGACCTTCTTGCTGTGAGGCACGAGTGCTAACCACTGCACCACCCTGTCACCCTGTATGCTAACATCCTAAACAAATGATTCATATGAAAAAATTCCAGTTTAGGGTTTCAAAATAAAAATTATGTTGAAAAATATGGTCACAAATTTTTCATTGATTGTGAGTGTACATGTAAATTCAGGACCTGACCGCTGTTTTTTTTTATTGCTTTATGCTCTTTCCTTTCCTTTCCTGCACAAAAACACTATTGTTATTATTACAATACAAGTTTGCTTTGATTAAATGTGACAGCTGTTCTCACTGCAGGCATTTCACAGTAACTATTCTACATCCTTTTTTTATTCCCAGGTTTGTTGCTCAGACAGTGATCTCTACTCAGTGTGTAAACCGTGGCTTCACACCACAAATGTGTCGGGATATGTGCTGTGTTAGGGCCCGACCACAGAGCCTCATGTCCTGATGGAATACGATGATCAGAACTCAGCGGCAGTTGGACAGATAGCACGTCGAAAAAGTGTTTCAAAATGTTCAGCAGACAAATACAGCTAGTTTTACTAAGAGTGGACTAATAATACACAGGGTTGTGTTTTTATTCTCTGTGAACAAGGGCCTGTATGAGCCCACTCTGTCCCAGCAGACAATATACAGTTGTGGAAAATATTATTAGACCACCCTTGTTTTGTTCAGTTTCTTGTTCATTTTAATGCCTGGTACAACTAAAGGTACATTTGTTTGGACAAATATAATGATAACAACAAAAATAGCTCATAAAAGTTTAATTTAAGAGCTGATATTGAGCCATTTTCCATGGTGTCCTTGATAATAAGTAATAAAAACTATAATAATAAAACTAAAATAATAACTAATAAAAAAAAGTGCCCTGTAAAGGGTTAAACAAAAAAAAATCACCCAATTTTACCTGTAACAATAATTCATTTTACTTCATCACATGTTGCTTTGGTCACTGTAGTTTATATTTGGTTATTGTGTCTCTATTATTTTTTATTCCACTGCTAGTTTTAGTTTTGGTGCAAACTTGGTGCATTATATTTTATTTTATGCACCGACCCTGAAGCTACAGTTGAGGAAAAAATTATTAGACCACCCCTTGTTTTCTTCAGTTTCTGGTTCATTTTAATGCATGGTACAACTAAAGGTACATTTGTTTGGACAAATATAATGATAACAACAAAAATAGTTCATAAGAGTTTAATTTGAGAGCTGATATCGAGCCATTTTCCATGGTTTCCTTGATAATAACTTATAAAAACTATAATAATAAAACTAAAATAATGAGTAATAAAAAAATAATTTTTTTTTTTTACAAAACGTAATAAAGTCTTACGTCCTCCGATAACACACTAAGGTTGAAATTTTGACTTTCAGAGTATTGAATAGAATATATGAGTGCCCTATAAAGGGTTAATCGAAAAATCACCCAATTTTACCTGTAACTATAATTCATTTTACTTCATCACATGTTGCATCGGTCACTGTAGTTTATATTTGGTTATTGTGTCTCTATTATTTTTTATTCCACTGCTAGTTTTAGTTTTGGTGCAAACTTGGTGCATTATATTTTATTTTATGCACCAGCCCTGAAGCTACAGTTGAGGAAAAAATTATTAGACTACCTTTGTTTTCTTCAATTTTTTGTTAACTTTAACGCCTGGTACAACTAAAGGTACATTTGTTTGGAAAAATATAATGATAACAACAAAAATAGCTCATAAGAGTTTAATTTCAGAGCTGATATCGAGCAATTTTCCATGTTTTCTTGATAATAACCAAAATCACTTCAGTTCTTACATCAATACCTATGGCGTTGTACTGACAAAAACAGTGCTTTTAGACATTCCATGTTTTCTTTTCTGTCTGTTTTAGTCACATGATACACACAGGAGTTAGGACTGGATTGCATAACCATTGTATTTGATGAATTTTGATGGTCTAAGAATTTGTTCCGTGACTACAGGCCTGGATGCACATCAGATAACACCGAAGGGCAACGGCTCTGGCTCCAAAATGAAGCCAATGCATAAGTATCTGACAGTTGGAATGGCCCTGGTGGCTGCTGGGAGTTGGTGCCAAAAACTCCTGCATTCCATAGATTTCGCTGCAAAAATACTACGTCAATAATTACACTGGTCAACAACAAATTTATTGTTTAAGTTTTTTGAGCTGATTTAGGATAATTTTGGTGTGCTGAATCCAAAAATCACATTCATTTTGCTCAATCAGGTCAACTTTCTGAACTATGCTACATATTGGCTTTTGAACATTTTTGCTTACATTTATGGGCATTTTCACATCATATGATACAAAATTCTTTCATATTTCTTGCAATAAACGAGTTCTGAAGATTTTACTTTTTACCAATTTATGATTAATGTTTTTTTTTAATATCACAGGTGAATGAAATGGCTTCGACTAGAAGATCTGGCAAAAATAAGCCTGATGTATTCTGCTACATCTGCGGTGAATACACCATTGTACCTAACAGGAATCCTGTTAGAAAACGAGTTTTTTTTTTTCTCTTAAAACCTATTTTGGGTGAGAACTATATAAAAAATCAACTGATAAAGTCACAAAAATGTAATCAATTTTGTGAGAAGATCAAATTTTTCAAAATCAAATTAGCAAAAAAACCTGACCTGATTGAGAAAAACAGATGTCATTTTTGGATTTAGCGGTGCAAAATGGTCCTAATTTAGTTGAAAAAACCTAGACAACTTGCAAAAAACATTTTTTTGTAACCCAGTGTTATTTTTTGAGGGGTTATTCTGGTTTCTATAATTCCATTTGGACCTTCTAGTTAGTGTTGTGGACCATCTGTACATTACATCCCCATTATTAAGATGTTAAGTCTGTGATGTCATTGTGTCCGGTGTTGACAGACGTGTTTATAATGACGTTGTAGTTGTGTAGGTGGCATTAACTAGACTGTAAAATAACGTTTGCATGCAAAGGCTTTCATTTAGGGTGTTTTCACATCTGAATTTCATTCCGATTCAGGGTGTAATGTCGTACAATGTGTTCCAGTGTTGTGCATCACGTTGTTTGGGTTTGTGTTCACACTGCTCCACCCCCAACACCACGCCCATGTAAACAGGTGGAAGCCACGTTCCTCCATGCGCTCACTGAATATTCTGAATACTTCGGAGTGATAGCTGATGCTGACACTGATGTTACTTTCTGTTTATTATGTTATTATTTATCCCCTTAACAGTGAAATCTTCAAAAAAAATAAAAGAGTTCCTGTTTTAACCCTTTCATGCATTGTGGTCACTCCAGTGGACAGTTCTTCTCCAGCTGTTCTCTTATATATTCATAGGTTTTGTTGTTTTAGTTCCATATCAGCCAACACAGTGGACACTTATGCAACATCCCATAATACACTGCAATTCATACCATTACTATAACTTTGCTGTTCTTGATAAACCTGATCTGCAGTAACATGTTTAAGTGTAAACCAGTTGTTATTTGTTAGACAAAAAGAGTTGTTTTTTGCATATTATATGAGGTAATAAGTAGCATTAAATTATGGTAAAATGTGAGAAAACATCAAATTAGCAGCCTTAAAAATGTTTTTATTTCATTGTTTTCATTTTACTTTCTGATATTGGGTTTTAAACACATATTTCTTTACTTAAAAAATTAAATGCATGGACATTTTTGTAACTCCATGAAAAAAAAAACTCAATCGCAAATTTTTTTTTTTTTTATGCCTAAGGAGGTATAAAAACACTCCAGAAAAAAAAATCTTGACTAAGGTTCTCATAATTCAGGCATGAAAGGGTTAAAGTCTTCACATTACCTTTGAATGAAGTCAAACACACACATTTATCCAAAAAATAAAAAATAATATTACATGAACATAACATAAATATCTGCCACTGCCATCAGTGAAAACACATCTGATATCGTCGCTGTCAGGCAGAAACCTCGTAAGTCTATTTTTGTTTTGTTTGTTTGTCATAAAACCATTCTATTGGTCAGTCTTCACATTAGCCTGACGGTTTTAGAAACATTTAACCAATGAAAAGTGTTGAAAATGGCTTTCGACTAGATCTCTTAACTCCATTAATTTATTAAAATATACATTGTTCTTCCAGTTTCCTGAAAAATAACTGTTTTGGACATAAGAGGTTTCAGCCTGAGAGCAACAATATGCAGATGCTGATACTGGCTGATATAGAGGTGCATCACTAGTACTTAAATTACTTTTTTTAACCGTTGTAAAGATTCTACTGCATCTAACATCCAACATTGTGACATTATTTATATGAAAGGAAATAAACTAATATTTACTATTACTTCATACTTTTAATCCACTACTCTTTCTGAAATGATGATATAATTCGTCGTTGCGTTCAACTGCAGTGTTGCTCATAAAGTTGGAATAAACTACTTTTGCCTCTTCTCAAGAAATGATTGTGACAATGTGATTTATTCTTGATAGATAAAGTGTAACTGGGACTCAGTATGTAATGTGTATAAGTATGAGTAAAAAGAAGAACGTGTCTGAAAACCAAATTATTCCAACTTTATGGGCAACTGTATATATTTATGAGTAGTTTCTCAGTGGAATAAGACTCCTCTATAGATACAGCTGTAAATATCTTCAGTTTATAGATTCTTTTGTGCATTACAAGCTTATCAAGTTAATTATGATGTAGTTCTTTTATAATACAAAGATGTAAATACAGCAAATACGGCACTTTAAAACTTCTAAACAAATTCGTTATTGAGTTTAACTTGAGTAACATTTTGAGGATAAGTCTCTCACTTGAGTACTTTTATTTGACAAAGTATTATTTCTAAGAAAAAAACAGCGACACCGCTCCCTTTAAGAAGCCGACAATGATTTTTCTTATTTTTTGCTCACATTGTCTTAAAATTACCTCCGTTTCTAATTAGCCACACATTAAACCTCCGAAGTATCTAAAAAACACGATTAAAAAAACATTGTATTTCAGTCTCATTTTGAGACCTATGACTATCATTACTGTAATTACTCTCAATAGGAATGAACAAAAATAGACTATAATTACTTTTGTTTAATTACAGTTGGGTAAATGTGATCGAAGACCCGATAGAAACTGTCATTTCTGATCATTTTCTTTGGACTGCGTATTCTCTTTGACCCATAATATGAGACAAACAAAAGACAAAAAACTAAAACTCCACATTTGTCGGAGAAAATAAGAACACAATGCTTTTTGTTCGGTTTTTAATTGACAGGGAATTTTACACCATATTATTAAAAAAAAACAACTCCAAAAGTAATTTCATGTAGAAAAACCTGCACAAAACTAATGAGAAAATAATAACAACCACAAAAGTATACACTGTTTTTGTTTTTTGTTTTTTTTTAATAATTAGACGTGTAAACAGTGATCAAAAAAGATGTTTTTTGAAGAACAAATTAGCTTTGACTGTAAGGATTAATTAGATGATCTCAGTTCTAGTTTTCTCATTGGGGTTTTTTTCGTTGGTTACACCAGGCAGAAGAAATTGAGGTCAGACTCTTCTATTAAGGCACAGGTGTCAAACATGCAGCCCGCCAAAGGGATGAATTTGCAAAGTGCAAAAATTACCCTGAAGATATTAACAATCAAGGGCATCAAACTCGAAAATAATAGTATAATAACCTATAAATAATTACTCCAAAATTTCTTCTTGGTTTAATGTGAAAAAAAAAGTAATATGACATTATTGCTATAAATAATGGCACCACCATTTTTTTCTCTTTGATTTATTGCAAAGAACATTAAATTCTGATATCCTTTAATAATAAAATGTCAATAACCTGAACAAATATGAACAACCTGAAATATCTAAAGAAAAATAAGTGCAATTTTAACAATATTCTGCCTATTTTGTGTCTTGGTAGATCTGATCTGTAGTGCACATGTAGAAATCATAAGTTGAGGCAGAATAGTGATAAAATTTTGCTTACGCTGTAAAAAATGACTGTAGAATTAACACCAAAAAGTTGTAAAATTGCAACATAAAAAACTGTGAGCGACAATACGATGCAAAGTTGTTTATTTGAAAAGATTTTTGTGTTAACGATTCAATCAAATACAGCTGTAGTTTTTACAGGAAGAGTATGTGAACAAAAGCAGATTTGTGTGTAGAAATGATGGATTTCTGTTGTTTATAGAAAATAAAACTGTACATTGAAATACAATGTGGTGCCGTTTAAACTGCAAAGACCATAATGTTGGAATAACGGCGTATTTGCTTTCATATATATATATATATATATATATATATATATATATATATATATATATATATATATATATATATATATCTCAAAGTTATGAAAAAGTAAATGTAACATGTAACATTTTAAATTTGTAAATGAATGGGTTGGTAGAGTTGGTAGAGCAGCTCGTCCAATAACCAAAGGGTTGGTGGTTCAAATCCTGGTTCCGTCTGTCCATATGTTAAAGTGTCCATGGAAGACACTGAACCCTAAATTGCTCCCAGTTGGACCTGGTGGTTTTGGACCCCATGAAGGTGTATAAAATGCGTTAAATAAGTGCAGACCATTTAAATCCAATGTTAAATCTACATGTTTAAAATATTAAATCTACATGTTTAAAATGTTAAATCTACATGTTTAAAATGTTAAATCTACATGTTTAAAATGTTAAATCTACATGTTTAAAATATTAAATCTGCATGTTTAAAATGTTAAATCTACATGTTTAAAATGTTAAATCTACATGTTTAAAATATTAAATCTGCATGTTTAAAATGTTAAATCTATATGTTTCAAATGTTAAATCTACATGTTTAAAATATTAAATCTGCATGTTTAAAATGTTAAATCTACATGTTTAAAATGTTAAATCTACATGTTTAAAATGTTAAATCTACATGTTTAAAATATTAAATCTGCATGTTTAAAATGTTAAATCTACATGTTTAAAATGTTAAATCTACATGTTTAAAATATTAAATCTGCATGTTTAAAATGTTAAATCTACATGTTTAAAATGTTAAATCTACATGTTTAAAATGTTAAATCTGCATGTTTCAAATGTTAAATCTACATGTTTAAAATGTTAAATCTGCATGTTTAAAATGTTAAATCTACATGTTTAAAATATTAAATCTGCATGTTTAAAATGTTAAATCTACATGTTTAAAATGTTAAATCTACATGTTTAAAATGTTAAATCTACATGTTTAAAATGTTAAATCTACATGTTTAAAATATTAAATCTGCATGTTTAAAATGTTAAATCTACATGTTTAAAATGTTAAATCTGCATGTTTCAAATGTTAAATCTACATGTTTAAAATGTTAAATCTGCATGTTTAAAATGTTAAATCTGCATGTTTAAAATGTTAAATCTGCATGTTTAAAATGTTAGATCTACATGTTACTCCGCAAATATGTTTACAGTTGGATGTGTTTTTTACAGTATTGTTCTGAAAACCACAGCTGCCAGTTTTTTTTCCGTAAAAACAACAGGATTGTTTTTACAGTGTATTTTTCTTCAGAAATTTCAGGGTTTTTTTTAGATTATTCACATCTTTTTTTTTATTTTAGATCGTTTGTAAAATGTGCAAAATTTTCATAATTTAATGTTATTTTTTGGCACTCAAAATTTTGCAGTTGTTATTTATATTATGCTACTATGCCATTATTTTACTGGTCCGGCCCACTGGAGATCAAACTGGGCAGAACGTGGCCCCTGGACTACAATGAGTTTAACACCCTGTATTGAGTTTGTTTGTTTTTTTTAACATTCCCTAAAGGCATATTCACTATAATCTGTCACTCAGGTAGTTTATTTATCGCCACCACATCCAGAAAACCTCCACGTAGGCAGCCGTGTCACATTCATACATCCCGTGTTCCATCCAGTCGATCTAGGAGTGTGTCACAACATAAGCTGCCGACGGTGAGGCCAGCAGGTTTGGAACAGATGGACGCTCGTATGAACAAGTTGCAGAGATCCAAACACTCGGAGCGCTCCTCCTCTCCGCCTTGCTTGGCCACGCCACGGAAAAAATGCTATAGCTCCCATATTGAGGAATATAATGAAAACATTACATTAGGTGAAGGATGCTGTGCTCGGAGCAGAGCCTGACAGATGGATGGTAGTGGGAACATGTTGCAGCACCCCGGACCCTGCTACCACCCTGGCAGAACTTAGCGACACGCAGGTTAACACGCCCGGCGAGCTAATGCTGACTACGCTAACACAGCTGCTTCCAGTAGGGTCCCTGCCTGCACCGGTTGGGTTTTATAAACATATATGTCATCACACAGCGTCGTTATGCAATCTCCCAGGTCATCTCGCTCCTATCGTACACCTCATAAACAGCACGGCCTGTGACAGCTTGTACCAGGTCTCCGCTCACAGCTTGCATTGCTACAGGAGCCCCCCCACCACAGTCAAACCCCACCCATCCCATCCCATCCCCCCCCTACCACGACCAGCTTTCCTTTACAGTAGTAACAACCAGGTCTATAGGGAGTCAACAGATCACCCCACAACAGCTTGTAACCGCTGCGTTCACTGCTGAGGTGCTAAAACCAAAGGCAAGGGCTGCACAACAACATTAACACCGCATCTCGTCACGGTGGATAAAATATCTGACAGGGAGGAATTAGCTGCAAAAAAAAAAAAAAAAAAAAAAAAAAAAAAAAGGAGCTTATTGAATCTGTGTTTCCATATGTGAAGAATACTGACAGCTGCTGCCACGCTGGGCCATAACCTGAAGACTATGTAACATCTGATTCACACAGGAAATATGCTCTAACACACGTATCATGAATATTTTATGAATTTACCATATTTTTAAAATTTGCCTAAAACCTGGTGCTGACTGAACGTGAAATAGAAACCCCTCGTATCTCCGCGTCGGGGTCTAGACGTTCACTGCTGCTGCATTTTTGTGCTTTCAACGTGTAACTAACACTGTCGTGAAAAGCATGTCACTGCAATTATCCATGAGAAAATAAAACACTGACCACGGATGTCTAATTTCACATGAAAATCCAGAGTGTATGCTTATCAGATGACACATAATAACACCCTGGGAATTTTTTTGCTGTTACTGACATAGATTTTTAGAAATGTTTTCATGTAAGACACTGTACTGTGCAAAGGTCTAATTCCACCTTTAGCTTTGTTGTTTTTTAAGGTTGACGTGAACACTCATATTAATTTCTTTTTCTCTTTTTGTCAGATGCAATGATGAAAATACAGGAAATATCTGCACAGCCTTAAAATACACACAAAAAAACTGAACTGAATGGGTTGTAGAGGTTAAAGTCACTGTTTAGTTTGACCTCTGACCCCATGACAAGAAGTAGCACAAATAATTGGAAACATCTGATGTGTCTTGCTCATTCGTTTTGATTATTTTATTAATTTATATTCATTTTTCTACACTTTGTTGATTATTTCATTCATTTTTTAAATTTTCTGTTCATTTTTTGTGTTACCCCCCCCCCCCCCCCGAAGCAGGGGTATTATTTTTTGGTTTGTTTGTTAACACTCCAACAACAAATCTATTGGTTGAATTCATACCAAATTTGGTTTATACATTGCCAGTGACCCAGAAGAGATCTCATTACATTTTGGGGAAAATAGGTCAAAGTTTTAATCATTTATGAATTTTTAAACACCCCCCACATTTACTTATTATGGGCAAAATTTCACATCTCTGTAGCAGCAAAACTATTTTTTAAATTCATACCAAATTGGGTTTCTAGACAGCCAGCGACCCAGAATACATGTGATTATATTTTGGGAAAAGTAGGTCAAAGTTCAAATTCTGTATGAATTTTAAAAATATTTTTTCTTCTCCAATGTACTTATAATGGGCAAAATTTCACATGTCTATAAAAACATCAAATTTGTTTCAATTTCCTTCAGACTTGGCACATGTATAGAAGCAATTGATATGTTGACATCAGCACACGCACAGACATGGTGACATCAGCTGGATCGATGCCAAAATAAGCTACAATATGTGCGAGGGGCGGGGTTTGTTGTGCCTGGAACCACTTGTTTAGCTTCTTTTTGC
This sequence comes from Sphaeramia orbicularis, assembly GCF_902148855.1. Lineage (NCBI taxonomy): Eukaryota > Metazoa > Chordata > Actinopteri > Kurtiformes > Apogonidae > Sphaeramia > Sphaeramia orbicularis. The sequence goes on from NC_043972.1 coordinate 5,190,047, forward strand.
TTGTTACTGGTGTCAAATATTCGAAAATCAACCCAATAAATCTCATATTGTTTGAACAAAAGGGTTAAAGACATATTAGGTGCAACGGGAGGTCACACTAAATACGAACACTTTGGTTTATAGAAGCTGTTTTTTTGCTGAAACTTGTGTTTTTCCTGCTGTACATATGTCACATGCAGTCATGGAAAAAATTATTAGAGCACCCTTGTTTTCTTCAATTTCTTGTTCATTTTAACCCTTTCATGCAAAGTGGTCACTACAGTGGACAGCTGATCAAAGGTGTTTTCTTGTATATTTAGGGATTTGTTGTTTTGTGCATTATCCCATATGTTGCAATTCATACCATTACTGTAACTTTGCTATTTTCGATAAACCTGATCTGCAGTAACATGTTTGAGTGTGAAAAATTGCTAATAGTTACTAGACTATAATAAACAGTTTTTTTTTTGTTTTTTGTTTTTTTTTTAAAGTTGTTTGTTTTTTGCATATTATCTCCATGCAGGTATGTTAAAATATGAGAAAACATCAGATTAGCAGCATTACAAATGCTTTTTATTTCATAGTTTTTATATAGTATATCAGTAAATACATGTTTCTTTGCTTCTAAAATTAAACATATGGTGTTCAGCTGAGTGGACATTTTTGTAATTCCATGAAAAATAGGTTCATAAAAAAAATCAATCGCATTGTTTTTTTTGGTTTTTTTTTCATACCTAAAGAGGAATAAAAACACTCCGGAAAAAAAAAATCTTGATTAAGGTTCTCATAATTCATGCATGAAAGGGTTAATGCCTGGTACAACTAAAGGTACATGTGTTTGGACAAATATAATGATGACAACAAAAATAGATCATAATAGTTTAATTTCAGAGCTGATATCTATCCATTTAACATGTTTTCTTGATAATAACCAAAATCACTTCAGTTCTTCCATCAATATCTATGGCATTGTACTGACAAAAACAATCCTTTTAGACATTCCATGTTTTCTTTTCTGTCTGTTGTAGTCACACATTGTTACAACTTACTGTAAAAAAAAAACAGTAAATTTTGTACAGCATCATGCTGTTATTTGTAAATACAGTATAATGCTGTAAATAATGAGGTCTTTAAGGTGCAAATTTAAAACAGTAAGCTACTGCTAAATTGTACAGTATTCTACAGTATTTTCTCCAGTTCCTCCACTGCTGTCCGCCCAGAACTAGTTTGAACAAAATCATCTAGCATCAAGTCCCACCAGCTCATTTAGAAAAGATTCAATCAAATGAACTAACTATAGACTTGCTGCATCAAAGGTAAGTGGTTCTTTTTCAAAGCAGTAGGATAAAATAAAATGAGAAAATAACTGAGGATGATTATTTTCACCTGGACTTAACCCCGTACAGGCTGGGAACAGAACCACCTGATGCTTCTACCAACACTGACAGAACTCCATTCTGCTCCAGTTGTTCATTTATCAAGGAAATTAAGATTTTATCAACGTAACTGTGGCATTTTGGGTTCATTAAACATTAAATTGCCTCCATAAACTGGATGCAACTTGCACAGTATAACACGCGTGATAATACTGTTCATATTTCGGGGTGTTAGCCGTATGTAGCAAACATGCAGCTAATTTAAGCTGAAGCATACTTGCTAGCTGTGAAGTGGACACCGTTAAACTAAACTGTGTGTCAAGTTACGTGGTGATATGTTATAATGTTACCTCTTGTTTGAGCTTTTTCTAGCAATGTTCATGATTTTGTATTTTAAAATGTAATTTGAAATGTTAAAATCCTAGCTTTTCGCTGTGTTATACTGTAAATATTACATTAAATATGTCTTACAGTAATATATTGTGTCTTGGAATACGGTAGTTACTGTAAAATGCAGCAACTGTGGCTAACAGTATTTTACTGTAAAAGGTACATTTAACCCTTTCATGCACGAATTTGAGAACCTTAATCAAATTTTTTTCCTGAGTGTTTTTATTCTTCTTTAGGCATGAAAAAAACAATGCGATTGAAAATTTTCTTCGGAAAAAATAAATAAATAAATAAAAATAAAAATAATTTGAAAAATTAAAAAAAAAAAATACATAAAAAAAATAATAATGAAAAAAAAAAATTCTCATGGGCCTATTTTTCATGAAGTTGCAAAAATGTTCACTCAGCTGGACACCACACGTTTAATTTTGGACGCACAGAAACATGTATTTACTGATAAATTGTGTGAAAACTATGGGGAGGGCTTGTGATTCTGGGGGTTTATGCTCAGGAGAGATCTACATAATGTTACCAATTCATGTCAGAAAAGATATGTAGTGTCTTAAAACTTTAATAAAGATATGTGTGGAAAAACAAAACAACGAAAACAACAAAATCCATGAATATAGAAGAGAAAAGCTGTAGAATAGCTGTCCACTGTAGTGACCAGTATGCATGAAAGGGTTAATGCAGCCCAGTACCGTAATACTTTTTACAGTAAGAAACTGTAGTTGCAGATTACAGCAGAGTTACTGTAGAACAACAGTAACATGCTGACAACTCTAGCTGCCAGTATTTTGCTGTTATTTAACGGTAAAATTTGTTACAGTGCATGACACACACAGGAGTTAGGACTGGATTGCATAACCGTTGTTTTTGGTGACTTTTGATGGTCTAATAATTTTTTTCTGTATATCTAGATTAGATCTAAGTACAGACTGACAAATGCACATGTGTGGTCATTTGAACTTCACCAAACCAGGGAACAGAGTGTTGTTGTAGGACTTCTGCAGAATACTGTATCTATTGAAATGTGCACATGAATGGCATTGCCCTGCAGGGAGAGTTGAGCTCGGTCCATCTATTCTGCCAGACGGTCCTTTTGTTAATTATTGACCCTGTACTAATGTAAGTCTGAACATGCAGCAGTACGTTTGAATCTCACTTCGGGCTTTTCCTCCTCCGACGCTGGTCTTTAAAGTCTATGCAGGTACCGGCGCGTCCTGTATTTAACTTGAGACTTGGGCTTAACGCCTCAGACCAGAACTGAGACTGTCGTTAAACATAATCCCGGGCTTTGTAGAAATGTTGCTGTTCCTGTCTGATGAGATCATGCCGCACAACAGTTTTGTCTTTTGACGATCACTGTTTGAGATGACTTTACCATTAAATGATAACATCTTGTGTTCTCTTGGCCCAGAGAAATGGCAGACTGCAGGATTGCACACTGCAGTCTGCCATTGGACGCCAACCAAGTGGCTACACATTTCATGTACTAGACAGGCAGACTTGAAATCTGTATATAAAAAGCATGAAATAAGGATGACGGGCAGCTTACGGAAGTACACAATGTCAAATTATGTTTAATGCACACAGTGGCCACAATCTGCTCTGTATTACCTGGACATGTGGCTGGTGAACAAACACAAATCCTCTTTTAATTAAGCAATAACAACAGCTATACTTTCCACATTCATGTGATATACATAAGACCCCTGAAGAATCGGGTGATCCCATCAAAATAACAAACATAAGGCGGCATAAGTCGTCTCTGTCTTTCTACTTAACTGCAACGGGGTTTTATAAATGGTATTGAACCGTGAAGCGCTCGATGCCAAAAAGCAGCGTGTAAGTTTCCATGCGTTGGACAGAGACGATACATGGAAAATGTACTGGATGTGCATTAAATGTAGGTAACGTTGCACTGGAAGGTGGTGTTCATTTGGAATAAAGTGCATGATCATGAAATGATGATGAAACTCACCTTTTCAGAATAGCCTACCCCCCATAAGCTCTAATCTCCATTCTACTACTTCATTTCTATATATAGTAATTATTTGTTTTAATCTGTTTATTTCTTTGTATTTTATGGATTGTTTGTTTTATCTTGTTGTACAGTGTCCTTGGGTGTCTTGAAAGGCGCTTATAAGTAAAATGTATTATTATTATTATTATTATGTAGCTTCAGGGTCGGTGCATAAAATAAAATATACAGGGCTTGGACAAAATAATGGAAACACCTTCACCTCAAGATGATAATGCCCCAATCCATACAGCTAGAATTGTTAAAGAATGGCATGAGGAACATTCTAATGAAGTTGAGCATCTCGTATGGCCGGCACAGTCCCCAGACCTCAACATTATTGAGCATTTATGGTCAGTTTTAGAGATTCAAGTAAGACGTCGATTTCCACCGCCATCGTCTCTAAAAGAGTTGGAGGGTATTCTAACTGAAGAATGGCTTAAAATTCCTTTGCAAACAATTCACAAGTTGTATGAATCAATACCTCGGAGAATTGAGGCTGTAATTGCCGCAAAAGGCGGACCTACACCATATTAAATTATATTTTGTTGATTTTTTGAGGTGTTTCCATTATTTTGTCCAACCCCTGTAATACACCAAGTTTGCACCGAAACTAAAACTAAGAGTGGAATAAAAAAAATAGAGACACAATAACCAAATATAAACTACAGTGACCAGTGCAACACACTGTAAGCCCGGATAAGTGGAGTTTACTCCAAAAATTTGAGGCAAGTGATTGCACTTAAATGATTTGAGTAATGATCGACTAATCAATTGGTTTAAGTAGGTTCAACTTTAATGCTAAAAGTATTGAACTTCAACTATTAAGTAGAAAACACTAAAAGACAAGTTATTTGTACTTTAAATCTGTTGTAACATCAACCCCACTATCCAACCATTCAACTCAGCATTTTAGGTTACACTGACTAATTTTCTCAATTGCAGCCAGATTAATTTATCATTGATTAAACAACTTTTTTTTTAAGTTAATCAAACTCAGAATTCCATTCCTGACCAAAATAATTATGAATTTATTCAACTCCATATATTGTAGCATGAACGGAAGTTAGCTCCATGTCATTTGCCAGTTCAGGAAGTGTGTTTAATTTGACAAGACATTAAGATTTCCATTGTTTAATCACAGTCTTAGATGAACAGTAAAGTCATTGTTCTTCCTCTGGCTCTGACTCATGGTGCAGCTCTACAAAAATACAAAAACAAACACAAAAAGGCCAATAAACACTGATATCCACACATTAAATCCAAATTAACACTAACACCACAACCCCGCTGAACCCCTGCACAGAAAACTAACACATTTTCAACAACATGCCCAATACCCACAATGCAATGCGAAGATAAAAAGGTGTGATCATGACTAAAACTGAGTGATTTAATTCCATTCAACTTAAACTTTTTTGTACTTTCAACTATGTCTACAAATTAGTAGAATATACTGAACATTTTATAGCAACATCATTAAATTTAAATCATTTAAGTGCATTGTAATCAAAGTATTTTAGTAAATACAACTTCCGGGTTTACAGTGCAACATGTGATGAACTAAAATGAATTATAGTTATAGATAAAATTGGGTCATTTTTTTGTTTAACCCTTTATAGGGCACTCATATACAGTCATGGAAAAATTATTAGACCATCAAAAGTCATCAAAAACAATAGTTAAGAAATCCAGTCCTAACTCCTGTGTGTATCATGTGACTAAAACAGACAGAAAAGAAAACATGGAATGAATAAAAGCACTGTTTTTGCCAGTACAATGCCATAGATACTAATGTAAGAACTGAAGTGATTTTGGTTATTACCAAGAAAACCATGGAAAATAGATAGATATCAGCTCTGAAATTAAACTACTATGAGATATTTTTGTTGTTATCATTATATTTGTCCAAACAAATGGACCTTTCATTAGACCAGGCATTAAAATGACTGTAGCTTCAGGGTCGGTGCATAAAATAAAATATAATACACCAAGTCTGCACCAAAACTAAAACTAAGAGTGGAATAAAAATAATAGAGACACAATAACCAAATATAAACTACAGTGACCAGTGCAACATGTGATGAACTAAAATGAATTATAGTTATAGATAAAATTGGGTCATTTTTTTGTTTAACCCTTTATAGGGCACTCATATACAGTCATAGAAAAATTATTAGACCATCAAAAGTCATCAAAAACAATGGTTACACAATCAAGTACTAACTCCGGTGTGTATCATGTGACTAAAACAGACAAAAGAAAACATGGAATGCCTAAAAACACTGTTTTTGTCAGTACAACGCCATAGATATTGATTTAAGAACGGAAGTGATTTTGGTTATTAGCAAGAAAACATGTTAAATGGATAGATATCAGCTCTGAAATTAGGTCAAGGTCAAGGTTACTTTATTTGTACCCGTGGGTAGATTTGTTTTGCAGTCTAGGTTGTTTTGGTATTACAACAACACATACGTTGAACATATAAGACAGGTACTTGATGACGCTTACAGACAGGACAAAAAGACAAACAGTGCTCAGTGTTCCACCATTTATCAGTATAGCAGCATAGATAAGTAAAAGGATAAAATAAATAAATAAATAAGATCAAATAAATAAAAACAAGATGCAATAGAACACAATAAAAACCAGAAAAAATAAGAACAATCTGGGATAAAAACCAAAATAAGAACATAAAATGTAAAAATTTGAAGTCACAATAATCATAAATAGAGCAAAGAAATGGGATAAATAACTGAAATAAGTTAAACTATTATGAGATTTTTTTGTTGTCATCATTATATTTGTCCAAACAAATGTACCTTTCATTGGACCAGACATTAAAATGACTGCAGCTTCAGGGTCAGTGCATAAAATAAAATATAATGCACTAAGTTTGCACCAAAACTAATGCAACATGTGATGAACTAAAATGAAGTGAAGTTACCATATTTAGTGGCAAAAAAAATCCAAGAATTAGACATAAAAATACAAAAAAAAAAAAAAAACATGTAATGTTTAAGGAACATGTATTTTAGAACATCAGAACATCATAAGTGCCTAACAAAACAGGTCCACTCACTGTTCATGCAGAGGTGGACCTTCCAGACCCTGGAGACCACATTGGACCTGAAACTGTTGACTCACTGGAACCGTTACTGTCACTGTCACTGTCACTGTTTTGCAATATATGCAGAAATGACCAAAAATAGTCACTTGCCCGACAAAGGGTTAATCCAGTGTAAATAGGTGCTGGTGTACAGGAATAAAATTGCATTTCACAATTTGACAACAATGTTCCAGTTGGTTGTTGTTGTTCGGGAATTGTTTTTAATCATCTAATGTATGTGGATGATATAGTTTTAATTGCTCCATCTGCCAAGGGCGTCCAGCAGTTGCTCAACACTTGCTCCCAGTATGGTCAGTCTCATGATATTTTATTTAACTCTGATAAGTCAAAGATTATGTATGTAATTATGTATGTAAAAACTAAACTTGAGTTGAATAACCTTCCATTAGAATATGTCAAAACCTACAAGTACCTTAGACATATTGTGTCTGATAATCTTAGTGATGATAATGACATTCAAACTAAGGTTAGGAGTCTTTATGGCAGGAGTCATTTTATCTCTCACAGGTTTTATTTTTGTTCCACTACTGTTAAGAATAAATTGTTCATTTCTTTTTGCTAGAATATTTATCTCTGTCGCTTATGGGTTAATTTTAAACGTTGTACTGCTCACTCAGTCAGAGTGGCTTTTAACAATGCATTCCGTATTATGGTCTTTATCATAGCTGTAGTGCTAGTGGTATTTTTTGTTTTAATGATGTTCGCTGTTATTATGAGATGTTACGGAAAGCAATCTTGAATTTTATACTGCGTTTAAGTCACTCTAGAAATGTTGTGATTTTTACAATTGTTAATTCTGACTTTTATGCAGATTCTACACTTGTTAAAAACTGGCACCAGCATCTCTATATTTGCTATTGAAGGTAGGGTGTGTGCATGCGTGTTGTTTTATATATATATATATATATATATATATATATATATATATATATATATATATATATATATATATATAAAACCCTTATTATTATTTATTTTTATTATTATTATTTTTTTAATGTTTATTATACTCTATGGACTGTAATTATTTACTTGTCTGATACAAATAAATAAATGAAAAAAAAAAAAAACAACAACAACCTTTCACAACCCAATTCAATAAAAACTTACCTTAACCCTTTCATGCATAGTGGTCACTCCAGTGGACAGCTGTTCTACAGCTGTTCTCTTGTATATTCATGGATTTTGTTGTTCTTTTCTTTCTTTTTTTTTTTTTTTTTTACACATATCTTTATTAAAGTTTTAAGACATGAACTGGTAACATTATGTAGATCTCTCCTGACCATAAACCCACAGAATCACAAGCCCTCCCCATAGTTTTCTCACAATTTATCAGTAAATACATGTTTCTGTGCGTCAAAAATTAAACGTGTGGTTTCCAGCTGAGTGAACATTTTTGCAACTTCATGAAAAATACGCTCATAAGAATTTTTTTTCATCATCATTTTTTTTTTTTTTTTATTATTTTTATTTTATTTTTTAAAATTTATTTTTCAGAAGAAAATTTTCAATCGCATTGTTTTTTTCATGCCTAAAGAGGAATTAAAACACTCAGGAAAAAAATTTGATAAAGGTTCTCATAATTCGTGCATGAAAGGGTTAAACTACTTATGTACTTCCACACAAAAGCTCAGATTAAACTGCTCTGTGGTCTGACTTTGGCGTTAGCTTAGACTAAATGCAACACAGTGGAAACATTTCAGCTCATGTTCCCATCAGCGGTCACAGTGCACATGGCTGCAGATATTTGGCAGCGCACCGGAAAACGACGCGAGCGGCGCTTTGGTAAAGTTCTGTGATTTTGTGTACATGCGGTTGTGAGTGTGTGCGCTTGTTGTCTGCCCAGTGACACCCGGCGAGAGGCTGCTTCCTCAGAGACTGATTGGTTTGTTGGCGAGACAGTCTGTCTGTGCAGGTGGGAGAGCTGCCCATGTCATCATTTCATTTTCTGTCTGCTTTCACTACCATCCAATCCCTGTCATTCACTATTTCCCAAGCAGCTAATCAAGCTCTCCTCTCTGTCACCTCCACGCTTCATGTTTTACTTGTTTTGAGTGACATCTGTGCCTCTTTTTTTTTTTTTTTTTTTGGTATTTTCTCTGCTTTCAAAAGGACTCTTTCATCTTTTACAAAAGCACACTTGTTACATAAAAAAAAAAAAAAAAAAATCACCAAATGGGGACAATGGGTAGTTTGTAAAAGTACATGTCGAATTTTGCTTCGTACAAACATAATCTGCTCTGTATTATCTGGACATGTGGCTAGTGAAAAAGCACAAATCCTCTTTTAATTAAGCAATAACAACAGCTATACTGAGACATAATGGCACTGCTGTGATGACCTCTGGCAGATGACTGTCCTGTGTTCTTAATTCAATATGGCCTCTATGTGTTTCTGAACATGTTGGCGCTCTAATGATTCCAATTAGGCCTGTCTGTACTGCCCAACAAAATAATGTAAAATAAACTTTCTGGTCATATTTGGAGACACAGAAAGAGAATGTCGTTGTAATAGCTCGAGCGGTTAAAGCACGTTCAAAAAGGAGCTTGGACCCAGGTGTTGTAGCTAAAATACATACTTCTTTTTATTTTCTCCAGAAAGTCAAAAACACAACCTTCACCATCGACCTACAGACACTAAATGGACCCAATATATACAGGGTGACCCAAAAAAACGGGAACTTTTTAACAATCCAATAAAACCAAGAGTGATGGAAGAAAAATATTTGATTCATAGTAATTGAAACCTTAAACCATGCCATTTAAGAAACAATGATGGAATTTTCATTTTTTAAAAATTACTTCCTGTACGAATGCATTCTTGAAATCTGCTGTTGAGATTCCTCATTGACCGCTGCAACATCTCAGCTGGGATACTGTGAATTTCATCCTGAATTCTCTGTTTTAACTCATCCAGAGTTCTTGGTCGAGTCGTGTACACTTTACTCTTGAGATAGCCCCGCAAGAAAAAATCACAAACGGACAAATCTGGCGATCTAGGGGGCCAGGGAACCTTACCGAATCTTGAGATCACACGGTTACCGAACAATTCTCACACAGCCGCCAATGGTTACTATGGTCAAAAAAATGGGAATTTTTGAAGTGCGTATTGGCAGACATGAGCAAGTGGCAGCACTGCGAGACAGTGACCTTGAGCAAGTAAACACACCCCCATTTTAGTAACCATCGGCGGCTGTGCGATAATTGTTCGGTAACCGTGTGATCTCAAGATTCGGTAACGTTCCCTGGCCCCCTAGATCGCCAGATTTGTCCGTTTGTGATTTTTTCTTGTGGGGCTATCTCAAGAGTAAAGTGTACACGACTCGACCAAGAACTCTGGATGAGTTAAAACAGAGAATTCAGGATGAAATTCACAGTATTCCAGCTGAGATGTTGCAGCGGTCAATGAGGAATCTCAACAGCAGATTTCAAGAATGCATTCGTACAGGAGGACGCCATCTACAGGAAGTAATTTTTAAAAAATGAAAATTCCATCATTGTTTCTTAAATGGCATGTTTTAAGGTTTCAATTACTATGAATAAAATATTTTTCTTCCATCACTCTTGGTTTTATTGGATTGTTAAAAAGTTCCCGTTTTTTTGGGTCACCCTGTATATGCATGTGACTGGGAATAAACCATTACCACAGGGGAAACAAACAATATACACACTAACTATACAGTTTCTTTTACACAGTAAAACCGCCAGTGTTTATATAACACTTAAAGAGTTCATTTTAACACTACCTCAGTGAACATATGGTCCCTATCTACAAAGCGTAAAATTTACATTGAACATAGAGTTACATTTCCAGAGTCAACTTTACTCTTGTAAGAGTTAATATTTGACACTACAGTACACTAATTAGTGTCAATCAAGTTTAACACTATGTGAGAAGTAACACGCATAGTATTATTCACATTCGACACCGAAGAGTTAAGTGTTAAGAAATAACTTTTCCAGTCTTAAACCTACTTAACACTACATGTTGATAAATAAATTACTCCAAAGAGTGTTGATTTTTACCTGCCTCCTACCAGTGTTACATATGATGGACTACAGTCCCAGTGTCTGCAGGGGCCAAAAAAAAGATAACATTATTTCTGTTCCCAATTTATTCCAAGTAAAAATGAAATACTGCAATTAAAAGTAAACATAAAATGACATGTAAAATGAAAGCCACCGACCCGATATCACGTTATCCACTTGAAATTCGGTATTTGAAAACACGTACCCGACAGTGACAACGACGACGTAACTTTATTCTTGCACAGATTCTGCTTGGATGGAAAAACAAAAGCAATAGTTTATTTACACAAAATTACCAACGTTGTTTTTCAATGTGAGGAAGATGGCGATGCCAGAGTCCAACTTCTCACTCAGTTTGAACGCAGAGTTTGGTGGGCGGGGCTTTTCAGAGTCATTATTTTTTAACACTGAAAGGTATCTTGCTCTTATCGGTGTTGAATTAACTTTGAGAGAGTCGAATTACTTTAAGACTGAATATATGACACTGACAGTGTAAAACCTCTGTTAACTCCAATTACTTTCACCAACACTGGAAGTTATCTTGTTAAATTTTACTCTGCCCATTGTTGGAATAACTCCGAAAGAATTAAAATACTTTGACACTGCATTTTTTACACTGGCAAATTTACTGTGTACCTTTAAAAACACCACAAACTCACAAAATACACTAAATACAAATAATAAAACAAACCAAATACCCAAACAACATTATACAAAACACACATATATATATATATATATATATTTACATTTTACCCGACACCAACCACCCTCCTTCCACCTCCCATGTGTGCTCACCCTCCCGGAACCTTTAAATAGTGCCCAAGCCCCCCAGGATTCTTTTGCCTGGACACCATGCCGGAAACGGAAGCACCCATACGGTAAGTTATCATCTGAAAACCCATTTCCCACAATATTCTAAAAATAACACTGGTACGTTGAACTTTATATGCAATATCACAACCACTATATATTAGGCCTGTAATGGTACGCAAAATTTTCGGTTCAGTACGTTTTCAGTTTTGAAAGCCACGGTTTGTTTTTTTCGGTTCGGTACGGGAAGAAAGAAAACCCCTCAAAATGTCTTTAATACATTTATGAATTTTTGAAAAATTTTCCCCCAATTTTTGGACACAATAGAATATAGACAAACAGGAATATAATTCTGCTGCTATAAATCAAATAGAAAATAAAATAAATTATTAATATTACTACGTGTTTTAAACATTAGTATTGCACTTTTCCCTGACAGATAGTTTTGAACAAATGACAAAAATCTAATCACAGTTCTGTCAGTTCACATTCTGCATAAAAATACCAAAAAAATTCCACATGAAGTGCAACATTAACAAGAGGACAAACTGGTATTCTGTTTAAACAAACTGAAGAGAAACACTGACAACAAAAAATTGACCAAATTATTTATTTTAGGACAGAGAACAAACTGTTTAGGACACTTTGTGTATGTGCGCACACGTGTGCAGGGTGCGATTTGTCGGGGGGATGTTTTTGTTTGTTTTTTTTTGGTCGGAGCCGGGGGGGTGGGGGGGTCCATAACTAACATAACTAACGCTGGCATGAAACGAAAGTGAAACTTTACATACTTTCAATACTTTCAGTGTAAACGTGTGTTACCTTAAGTGTTGGTTGTGTTTGTGTAAGTGTATTCTTTACATCAGTGGTTCACAAAGTTGGGTACGTGTTCCCCCAGGGGTACTTGGAAGAAGCCCAGGGGGTACTTGAAATTTTTTGGGGGGAAAAATACATTACATAAGTCATTATGTACTGAATACAAAATAATGAGAATTAATGCTGAAATATAAAACACAATAAATACAGCTATATAATAGTTTTATTGTCAATCATGTTGTTTAAGCTTTGGTAACATTTGAAGAACATTTCTATTTTCTATTGTTCAAAATGAGTTTATTTGAGCAGCTAAGTAATAATTTTTTGTTGATGAAAGGTTCATTTATTAAGTAATGACCAATGTATTTATTTTTCTTATCAATGAAAGAGGGCACTTTTCAGTTTATATTTTGCAAACAAAATTTACTTTTAATTTTTTAATTTAAAAAAATATATATATTACAGCTAAATATATGTTGTTTGTTTACAAAGTTTTAATAATATAAACAGAGATCTTAGGCACAGGAACAGATTTTGCTTAATTTTTTTCAATCAAAAATGCTGAAGTGAGAGTTGGGGGTACTGGGCTAAAGAAAGCATATTTCAGGGGGTACTCCACTGTAAAAAGTTTAAGAACCACATCTTTACATGATGTGAATTTGCCCATAACACTGGTCTTTCAAAGGTGTCTGTGCTGACCTGGATCTACTGCAGGTCATACACTCATTCATACACCTGGATTTGGTGTTTCAGGTGCAGATTCATTACACAAAGTAATAACAGACAGGAGTTAAATGAGGTGTGACATCATCGTTTCACAATCTCCATTTTTTATTATTTTATTTTATTATTATTTTTATTATTATTTTTTAAAATTATTTATTTTATTTTTAATATTTTTTTATTCAAATCCGTATATATATATATATTTATTTATTTATAACCATTTGCACTACATTCATATCAAACCATATTTGCACTCTCATTTTAAACACTTTTTTATTCAAATTTATATGACTGTTTGTTTTACATGTATGTGTATGTCTATGTGTATGTTTTATGCTGCTGACAACACTGTGAATTTCCCCATTGTGGGATCAATAAAGTAATATCTTATCTTATCTTATCTTATCTTGTCTTTTCTCTGAACAAACGGATACACACAAACCACAGTTTCGACAATCTACACTCGGAAAGAATTTTTAAAAGCCTGTTTTTGTGACTTAAAATGCTGTTTATGTGCGGATGAGAGGCTCAAATGTAGAGGAAAAATATCTGTTTTGCCAAATATCTGCATTAGCATGGATGGATCAGTGGAACCTACGTGGATAAATAAAGGTTAAATAAAATAAAATAAAATAAAATATTTGCACTTGCCTGGTTACCACTAAAATAGACACTTCTGTTGACTTTGACTGGTATAATAAAAGTTAAATAAAGCTTGTGATGAATCATATTTCCATCTTCATCATAATATGAACACACATGGTAAAAACATCAATAACAACCATTCTACCTCCACACCCTATGCATTCACACACCACATGTTAACATTTCCACATCAGATGGTGACATGCATGAGTCATGCGTCCACACCATTTGGCCAATCAGACCAATCTCCAGCTAGATGTTAGCTACACTTCGACGACCCGGTATGAACTTAGCGCCGACAGTTTGGGTATCACAAATCATGTGATCATTGCAGTATTAAACATTATGGCACATTGCAGATTTTCCTCATAGCGTGCAGGCTTAGTCACTCTGTGTTATGAAGACGTCACATGATGAATATATTTAGAGCAAAGTATGTTGTGATGTAGCTCTGTATCAGCTGTTATTTCAACATACCGGCGCTGATGAGTTCTATACTGATAAATGTGGTTATGAGCTAGCGTTACCTAAAACAGTGAAAGAAAGTCGTTTTTGACATATTAATTTAACCCTTTCATGCACAGTGGTCACTACAGTGGACAGCTATTCTACAATGTAATTTCACCTGAACTTCTGTAACAGTACCTGAATACTATCTGCATGAGTGAATATAAAGGCTAGGAAATAAAATGTTAATATTTAACCCATACAGACCCAGCGTTTTTTTTTTTTTTTTTTTATGGAAGTTTCCAAATGATTTTTTTCTCTCTATTTAACCTTTGTGTGTATATGTGTATATGTACATATGTGTGTGTGGTGTTAAAGTATGGAATAGATTGAGGGAGGAGCACAAGGAATGTTCAAACAGAAGACAATTCAAAAACACTTATAAGAACATGTTTTTCACAAGATATAGGGAAGAGGGTTATTAATTGTCACCGCATGTTCACTGTTGTTTATGTATATATTTCCGTCCTTGAGTTAGTTATTTTTTGTTTATTTATTCGCTAGCACAACTAAGAAAGGCATTGGTAAAAGATTATATGTGTATTTGTACGTGTGTATATGTATAAACGTATATATGTGTATATGGATGAATGAGTGTGTGTGTATGTGTGTTTGTGTGAATAGATATATAAATATAGAAGAGTAATGTAAAAGGAAGAGGGACATATATTATTAATAATATTGTAGGGAGAGGGGGTGGGATTAAATAAGTTATTCTTCTTCCCACCCCTTGTCGGGCATGTAAATGGAATTATTGTGCTTTTCTTCTGACTAAGATTGTTATGATTCTTGATATTTGTATTATTATGTATGTTTAGCAAGTGCATATATGTTAAATTTCATTGCATGTTCGGAATAAATCACTAAATCACAACCTTTCTTAAGTATTTATCACCATTTATTATTATATTATCCTCTGTATTTAGCGTTTTTTCAGTGTGAAGTAGGTATTTTATTATATTTAATCTGTTCATCATTTTGATGTTTATTAAAACTCAGAGTAAATTCAAAGGTTATTGAGTCAGAAACAGTGAAAACAGAAAAAAAAGTGACTTTTTCAGCAAATTTATCATTAATCAAGTGTCTCCATCCACTATCATTGTTCCAACTCCATGGGTTTTACTGGTGAATATATGTTGAAGAAGATGAGTGTTTCCACGGTAACTACGGAGCCTCTGAACGTCCAAATGGGTCATATCTGATGATCATGAAAAGATGAAAAACTGTATTTAACACTAATCATTTACATTTTCATGGAGTTTAAAAAAAATGTCCAGCTGAGTGGACATTTTTTTAACTCCATGAAAAATAGGTTCATAAATTTTTTTTAATTGCATTGTTTTTTTCATGCCTAAAGAGGAATAAAATCACTCAAGAAAAAAAAATATTGACTAAGGTTCTCATAATTCATGCATGAAAGGGTTAAATTAATTCATATAAACTCAAACGGATAGTAATTGATAAAAATACATTATTACAAATATTAAATTATTTAACTCATTGTTGTATCGTGGCTGCCTCTGCTGCCACAATAATACTGGCAAATTATTCTACTGGTATTATTATTTTTTTTTTTTGTATTATTACAACAATTACACTGGTCAACAACAAATTTATTGTTTCAGTTTTTTGAGCTGATTTAGGATAATTTTGGTGTGCTGAATCCAAAAATCACATTAGTTTTGCTCAATCAGGTCAACTTTCTCAACTATGCTACATATTGGCTTTTTAACATTTTTGCTTACATTTATGGGCATTTTCACATCATATGATACAAAATTCTTTCATATTTCTTGCAATAAACGAGTTCTGAAGATTTGACTTTTGCCAGTTTATGATTGTTTTTTTTTTAATATTACAGGTGAATGAAATGGCTTCGACTAGAAGATCTTGGAGAAAAAAAAGCCTGACGTATTCTGCTACATCTGCGGTGAATACACCATTGTACCTAACAGGAATCAAGTCATAAGTTTCATAAAGTGTGCTTACCAATCTTATTTTGGTATTAATTATTATATTTTGTGAGAAGATAAATTTTTTCAAAATCAAATTAGCAAAAAAACCTGACCCGATTGAGAAAAACAGATGTCATTTTTGGATTTAGTGGTGCAAAATGGTCCTAATTCAGTTGAAAAAACCTAGACAACTTGCAAAAAACATTTTTTTGTAACCCAGTGTAATTATTTTCCCCCTCACTCGCCCCTCTCTCTTTTTCACTTTCATTCACTCTCCTCTTCCCCTTTTCCCTATCGGCCCTAATCAGTCTATATTGTTTAGTTGCTCTTTACATTTATTATCTTTTTCATTGTAATATGATGTTGCTGTTGTTGTTTGTCACTACTCTGTAGTTGTTGTTTTTGGTTTGTTTATTTGTTTGATTTTCTCTTTATGTGTTGTTTTTCTGTCTACAATGTCTTATTAACTATCGCTAATTAATAAAAAAAAAAAAAAAAAAAAACAACTAAAAAAAGAAAGTAGTTTTTGACATGAAATATGAAATGAGGAAATGAGATACTGAATACATAAAATTCAGATTCAGGGATGAGTGGAATATTCACTTTGTGGACAGTGGCGGAACATGTGTTTACAGACTAGTTTTTCTCCTGGGAACTGTCTAAACAATCCTAATCGGGCCTTACATTAAAAAAGGTTGAGAACTCCAGTGGTGATCAACATGTTGCGGGGGTGAAATGTAGCGTACATACAAATAAATACATAATAAGAGGTCTGAAGGGTCAATGGTATAACCCTTTGCATAGTTCAGACATCGTAGTCGTGATCTGCTCAGATTTTGTGATTGTTTTTCAAAATAATGACCGCTTCCAATGTCGACTTAATCTCCTCCACTCACACTTCAGTTTCCTTCTGACCTCAAAAACTATTACTACATCTACAAAAGGTGTTAGCTTCCTCGGAACAGCTCGGGGCTTGTGTTTGACCATTTCGACCAAAAATAAATTGGTTCAGAACCTGGCAAGCTGGTTCTCAACTGCAACCAAAAAACAGTAGGTTTTCCCTTGACCTGGAGTGTGAAATGCTGTGGGGGTGTCGTATTCTCCAAAAAAGAGAGAAGTCTAGGAAACCAGTGGAGAAAAAAAAACAATATGTGGTGGTCTGCCAATGATTTACCGATTTGGTCATCTACTAAGCTCCAGGAAAAGCTAGAAAGTAGTGCAAGAAAGACTAAGCTGCAAGTTGAACTGGTCAAAGAGTTGGCAAAGGATGGTTTCACTAGAATGCGAGAGCGGATAACAAACTAAAGATGCAGGAGGTGAAATCTGTGGGAAAAACACCAGAAACTGAAAAAAACATACCTTCCCTTTGCAGCTTCTCCTCTCAGTCCAAACAGGAATACTAACATAGAAGACTTCTCCAAACCTCCGCAAAGTCGAACAGTAGCAGTAGAGACGATTCCTAGTTTTAATCACTCTGTTTTGATCCAGTGTATTCAGATATTTTTCAGGTTGTGACAAAATTATAAAGTAGCGTACAAGTGGCAAGAAATCCAACTAGTTTCCATCAGTTATAGATTAGATGACGATGTGATGAATGGAATATTACGTTTGTTAAACCACATTTCAGCACAGGGAAGGGAAAGATGTGTGTGGTCCATGTTGTGTTTGTTTCTCAAAAGGTCATGTTTTTTGGGGAGACGAGATATGAGCAACTAAACCTTCAACAACATGGCAACGTGGCTGATTCGAAACTGATGAGAGAAACTGTGGTATCAAAAAAACAGCATTTTAATCAAAGTATTCATTTTATATTCAAAAGTACTCATTTTATAATCAAAGTATTAATTTAATAATCAAAAGTATTCATTTGCATGCCATAAGTTAAATTTCAGTAGAATGTGATGGTTGTAACAGAGTGGTTGACTTTTTTCCTGGGAGACCCACAAAAAGAACGAAAACGTGTAGCCATTGAAGGAACACGTGAATTCATGCAAAGTTACAAAATGGGGCGGGCAGAATGAACATGTGAGCTCATGGAAAGTTCCGGAAAACGTGGTGTGCAAAAGAAGTACACGTGAGTAGAAATTTTTGAACATTCTGGGAAGTACCTTACATTTTCCGGGAAAAAGTTACATATTTATATATGTTTGACCAATCCTGACTGACACCAAAGAAACCTCACCCTATCGGGGACAAGCTGAGAGGGGGGTTTCCGACGTGACTAGATTAATGTTCAAAATATGATAAAAAATGGGTATGGTTTGTAGCTAAACCCAACCTACTTTTGATGGTATAAAAGTGGTCTCCCAGAGCGAAAGAGTCAGTTGTTTCTGCAGATGTCAACTCAGTGTTTATTTTGTGGATGAATAAACACTTTATGTGGCTCGAATTCTGCTCGATCTCTGAGTTTGTCTTTGGCTCTGGGTGAGTGATACTCAACAAAGTTCCACTACATAGATGGGAGTACAGACATAAATAAAACTGAAGAGGAGCGTCAAAGAGACCAGGGATGTCTCCCACTTACGGTCGTAAATTTTACACGACAAAACGAGTCAAAAAACACAGATGACACAACACAAATTAACATGGAAACCACATATTAGATCTATAAAAGGAAAGATTGCAAAATCAATGGCAATCTTGTATAAGTCCAGAAATATACTCAACCACAAGACACTCCATAGAATTTATTGTGCACTTATACTTCCTTATATGTCATATTGTGTGGGAGTGTGGGGCTCGACATATAAAACAACTGTAAATACTATAGTCCTCCTACAAAAACGAGCAATACGCATTATTAATAAGGTCGGTTACAATGAACATACTAATGAATTGTTTATGAAATCCCATATTATGAAATTTAATGATTTGGTTTACTGTAAAATAATGCAAATAATGTCTAAAGCCAAATTAAAGTGACTCCCTGTCTGTGTACAAAGGTTCTTCTCAACACATGAGTCTAAATATGATTTGCAAGATGTTTGTAAATTTGTTGTACAAAAAGCTACAAAAGAGACAAAAAGATGTATATATATATATATATATATATATATATATATATATATATATATATATATATATATATATATATATATATATATGTTGTTGGAGTTAAACTATGGAATGAGGCCAGCATGGATTTAAGAATGTGTAGCCCATTTTTGATATTTAAAAAAAATGATACATAAGGCAATTTTTGGAGGATACAATTGTTAAGCTCTAACAAGTAAAAGGTAAATTATTTATTTTTGAGTCTACATTAACCCTTTCATGCACAAATTATGAGAACCTTCATCAAAAATTTTTCCTCAGTGTTTTTATTCCTCTTTAGGCATGAAAAAAACAATGTGACTGAAAATTTTCTTCTGAAAAATAAAAATAAATAAGTAAATAAAATTAAAATAATTGAAAAAATAAAATAAAATTCATAAAAAAAAAAAAAAAAGAAAAAAAAAAATTTCTTATTAACCTATTTTTCATGAAGTTGCAAAAATGTCCACTCGGCTAGACACCACACGTTTAATTTTGGACACACAGAAACATGTATTTACTGATAAATTGTGTGAAAACTATGGGGAGGGCTTATGATTCTGAGGGGTTTATCCTCAGGAGAGATCTACATCATGTTACCAATTCATGTCAGAAAAGATATGTAGTGTCTTAAAACTTTAATAAAGATATGTGTAGAAAAAAAAAAAAAACAATGAAAAGAACAACAAACCATGAATATACAAGAGAACAGCTGTAGAATAGCTGTCCACTGTAGTGACCACTATGCATGAAAGGGTTAAATTACCATTAATTTGGTGGTTAAGTTTTCTATTTCTCTGGTATATTTTCACTTTTTTATGTTTTGCTTATTTGTTTGCTTAGATACATTGTTTTTTTGTTTTTTGTTTTTTTTTCCTTTTTCCTATATTGGATGCTGGGTAGCTGAATTTGTTCTGTAGGACAGGCATTAATAGAAGCATTTTGCTTCTGCCTGGGCCTTTTCAGTCATAACCTGTTGGTAATGTTTGTAATGTTTGAAGTGCTGTTGTTGACACTGGTTATTATGTGATGGCTGAATAAAGAATTTCATCATCATCATCATCATCATGTAAAAACTTTCAGCCTTTGGTCAGCTCAATTTCGCCATTGCTGAAAACTGCTTTTTCACTCATGCTTCTTCTCATTATTTAGCGTTTATTAGTGGTTGGGAAAAGAATTTAGAGGGGCATTACCGACACTAATGCCGCGTTTCCACTATGTGGTACCGACTTGACTCGACTCAGCCTTTTTGCGTTCCCATTATGTAAAAGAACTTGGAATCTGGTATTAATTTTTTGGCATCTACTTCACCAAGGTTCCAAGTCGGGGGAAGAGATACTAAAATATGACGTGTAAACACTGCAGACCACTGACTGGTCAGAGAGTTGTCTCTGCGTCATTGGGTTTTCAATGTGCGACCCGCCATTTAAAAAAAGAAAAAACAGATGCGGGAGT
This sequence comes from Sphaeramia orbicularis, assembly GCF_902148855.1. NCBI lineage: Eukaryota > Metazoa > Chordata > Actinopteri > Kurtiformes > Apogonidae > Sphaeramia > Sphaeramia orbicularis. The sequence goes on from NC_043972.1 coordinate 5,210,923, forward strand.
GTACAGTAAATATAGCGGGAAGTTAATCTATATGAAAGCAGCCTGCAAAACAACACCGTGGTCGGTTGAGGAGATTCAGACTTTTCAGTCCTTGATGGCCGATGAAAAAAATGAGCTTGACGGGACAACGTGCAATGTTTATGAGCAACTCTCTGAGCAAACTTAGTAATGCGCAGCATCGCTATGATGACCAGGTACTCTAAAGTCGGTAGTATCCTGTAATGGAAACGGTCTCCAGGAATAGTACCTGGTACCAAAGTCGAGTCAAGTCGAATCGAGCCAGTTCCACGTAGTAGAAACGTGGCATAAGTGAACTTGAGTCACCACAGTCTCAGTCGTGGGCTTTGGTAGTCTCATTTCTTCTCTTTTGCCAAGTAAAATTGCAACATCTAGTCATAAAATCCAGTTTACTGACTATAGTAGCGCTTTGTTCCTGTCGCCATCACTGAACGCGATAAGAAATAGTGACATTGCACTTTACTAACTTATTTAGTTATTTATTCCATTTCTTTGCTCTATTTATTATTATTGTGACTTCAAATTTTTAATTTTTTTTTTTAATTGTATGTTCTTATTCTGGTTTTTATCCCGGATTGTTTTTATCTTTTCTGGTTTTTATTGTGTTTTATTGCATCTTGTTTTTATTTATTTGATCTTACCGATTTTATTTGCTTTTTCACTCATGCTTCTTCTCATCAATTAGCGTTTATTAGTGGTTGGGAAAAGAGTTTAGAGGTACATTACCGACACTAATGCTGCGTTTCCACTATGTGGTACCGACTCGACCCGACTTGACTCGACTCGACTCGACTCAGCCTTTTTGCGTTCCCATTATGTAAAAGAACCTGGAATCTGGTATTAGTTTTTTGGTATCTACTTCACCAAGGTTCCAAGTCGGGGGAAGAGATACTAAAATATGAAATTTTAGAAATAAGAAATAGTGACATTGCACTTTACTAACTTATTTAGTTATTTATTCAATTTCTTTGCTCTATTTATTATTATTGTGACTTCAAATTTTTGAATTTTTTCTTTTTTTTTTAATTGTATGTTCTTATTCTGGTTTTTATCCCAGATTGTTTTTATCTTTTCTGGTTTTCATTGTGTTTTATTGCATCTTGTTTTTATTTATTTGATCTTACCGATTTTATTAACTTATCCATGCTGCTATACCGATGAATGGTGGAACACTGAGCACTTTTTGTCCTGTCTTTTTGTCCTGTCTGTACGCGTGATCAAGTGCCTGTCTTGCATGTTTAATGTATGTGTTGTTGTAATGCCAAGGCAATCACCTAGACTGGAAAACAAATCTACCTACGGGTACAAATAAAGTAACCTTGACCTTGACCTTGGGCACAATGACGGTGTAGAAAATGCGCTATATAAGTTCAGTCCATTTACCATTTACCATTTACTAATTACCTCCGCCAAGGAGGTTATGTTTTTGCCAGGGTTTGTTTGTCTGTCTGTTTGTTTGTCTGTCCGTTAGTGTGCAACATAACTCAAAAAGTTATGGACAGATTTTGATGAAATTTTCAGGGTTTGTTGGAAATGGGATAAGGAAGAAATGATTAACTTTTGGGGGTGATCGGGGGTAGGGGGGCCCACGGGGGGGCCCACTGATCAGCCTTGGCGGAGGTCTGCGCTCTCCGAGTGCTTCTAGTTGATCTTGTATTGAAAATTTTTCCCCTAACCCAACCCTTAGAGTCAGTCATGTATTTAACCCCATACCTGCCTGTAAAACACATGTAATTAGACAAAACCTGCATCACAGGGTACGTTTTCTACAACATTCCTGTTCCCTATGCGCTGAGAGGTAATTATGCAACTTATGCCAAAGAAACTATCAAACACTGCAGATTTCCCATCACCCAGACTCCAAACATGGAGCACTTACCATATTATGCATCTTAGATTATAATTGCTTTGCTCAAAACACATAGAAATCCAGGCCGCCAAGACCGATCGATCAATCAGTCAATCAATTAAACCTTTCATACAGATTAGTGCAGTTTATTAGTGCTTCACAGATGATTAACAAGCCAATAATAGGACCAAACAAACTATAAAAGGGTGAGATAGAATAAAAAAAAAATAGTATGAATAAAGTTTGAAAACAATTAAACAGATGGCGTCAAGGATCCCAAGACCCAGAACTAATTTGGTAGAAAAGGCCAATGGGTTCCTGCGGTTAATACTTTACAATAAACATCTTAAGATTTCCTTGTTCTCGCTCAGTTTCACTGTGTAGTTTTTACCAACCGTTTGAAAGGGCCAATCTGTGTACGGTCAACACCCAACACAATTTCCGTAATCAATCATGAATACCTCCTCCTTGTCCTCCTCCTCCTCCGCTCTCTATCATGATCTTCATTTGCCATTTATCTTTTTCCCTCTTTATTTCTCACACAGCGGGAAAGATCAGCCCAGTCACAGTCCCGGAGCAGCCCCATGTCCCTGCAAAACAACCATTCAGGCTCACACATACTCACTCATTAACAAATATACTCATGCTGGTAAAGTGAAAAAAGCATACAGGCTTACACACAAACTCCTTCTCTCTCACACACAGAGGCTCCAAACATGAGCATTGAGTGGTCACATTAATTACATGAGCAGTGGGGGTTTCCCTCCCTGCCATGTCCACTGTGGGCCCTGAGATATTTAATAAACCTGTCACCGCCAGGACTCCCTGCCTTAACCTAGAGCTAATGAGACACACAACAATAACACACACACTCACACAGATGGAGTGGAAGTCAGGTCACAGGGTTTTTCCCACTCGCGGCTCAATTGGAAGGCGTTCGGGGCCGCGGTGCCAGATAACCTCAGTCCTAATCCTTATTTAGGCCGGTCAGACCAGGTGACTAATTTTTCCCCGGTAACACTGAAGATCACATAAGGACCTGCACCGCCTGCTGGACCACAATTTGGAAAGTGAAAGAAAGTACTACGCTGTAACAAATTACTGTAAAAAAAACCAGTAAATTTTGTACAGTATCATGCTGTTATTTATACATTATACATTTTTATTCACATTAGCCTTTGAAAGGAGATAAAAATGGGGTCACAATTCAGGAACCAGGAATGTGCGGTTTTTATTTTTATTTTATTTTATTGTATTTCTGTTTTTATTTTTTATTTTATTGTATTTCAAATTTCATCTTATTTCTTGCACTTCAAAAATTCTATGCATAATCAAATATTTTAATGTGCGCTGTTTTTATATTTATTTTTATTTTATTGTATTTCTAATCAAATCTTAATGTATTTTAATATTGTATTTTTTCAATCAATGTGAAGCACTTTGGGCTACAATTTCTGTATGAAAGGTGCTATACAAATAAAGTTTATTATTATTATTATTATTATTATTTGTAAATACAGTATAATGCGGTAAATAATGACGTCTTTAAGGAGTAAATTTAAAACAGTAAGATACTGCAAAATTGTACAGTATTCTACAGTATTTTCTCCAGTTCCTGCACTGCTGTCCGCCCAGAACTGCTCTGAACAAAGTCATCTGGTATCAAATCCCACCAGCTCATTTAGAAAAGATTCAATCCAACGAACGTTAACTATAGACTTGCTGCATCCAAGGTAAGTGGTTCTTTTTTGAAGCAGAAGGATAAGATAAAAAGAGAAAATAACTGAGGATGATTATTTTCACCTGGACTTAACCCCGTACAGGCTGGGAACAGAACCACCTGATGCTTCTACCAACACTGACAGAACTCCATTCTGCTCCAGTTGTTCATTTATCAGGTAATTGTGATTTTATCAACGTAACTGTGGCATTTTGGGTTCATTACCTCCGCCAAGGAGGTTATGTTTTTGCCAGGGTTTGTTTGTCTGTCTGTCTGTTTGTCTGTCCGTTAGTGCGCAACATAACTCAAAAAGTTATGGACAGATTTTGATGAAATTTTCAGGGTTTGTTGGAAATGGGATAAGGAAGAAATGATTAACTTTTGGGGGTGATCCAGAAGAAATCCTGGATTCTGGATCACTTTGAAATTTTCGTTAACATTGTGGTAAATGGGGCCAAAATTTTCGTTTCCCAATATCTCGCTTAATTATTGACCAAAACTCATGAAATTTAACTCAGGAATTAACAATAGGGTCCTCTATCACATTTCAAAGGCTGATCCGGATCTGATCCAGAAGGCGGATTTTATCTCAATTTATATAAAAAATGGGGGTGCCCTTACTTTTTGGCCTACTGTGCCTTTAATATTAAAGGTAGAAATTTCTGACAAGCGCCATCGTGTAGCTCAGTCAGTTCCGCATTGGCAGTATGCCACCGAATTTCATGTAGCTTTAATACTTAAGGAGCTAGATCCAGAAGAAAACCGCCATTACGAGAAATGTGATTTTCGTGAATAACTACTGAACTAATAAGGATATAATTATGAATCCAGTTGCTAATGGTATGTTTTCATGGTCAAGGAATCTTAAAATCTAGGTCAAATAAATATGGGACTAATATTTATGGTGGAAATCACAATATGGGGGAATTGTGCAAATCTCATGCAATTTGACTCAGGGATTTACAATGGGGTGTTCTATCAAATGGCAAAGACTGATCCGGATCTTTCAAAAAGTTATGGACAGATTTGGATGAAAATTTCAGGAAATATTGATACTGGCACAAGGAACAAATGATTAAATTTTGGTGGTGATCGGGGGTGGGGGGGGCACTGATCTGCCTTGGCGGAGGTCTGCGCTCTCAGAGTGCTTTTCTAGTTAAACATTAAATTGCCTCCATAAACTGCGTTCACACTGGACACAACTTGCACAGTATAACACGCGTGATAATAACACATATTTCGGGGTGCTAACCGTATGTAGCAAACATGCAGCTAATTTGAGTTGAAGCATACTTGCTAGCTGCGAAGTGGACACCGTTAAACTAAACAGCGTGTCAATTTACATGGTTATATGTTATAATGTTACCTCTTGTTTGAGCTTTTTGTAGCAATGTTCATGATTTTATATTTTAAAATGTAACTTGAAAAGTTAAAATCCTAGCTTTTCGCTGTGTTATACTGTAAATATTACATTAAATACGTTTTACAGTAATATATTGTTTCTTGGAATACGGTAGTTACTGTAAAATGCAGCAACTGTGGCTAACAGTATTTTACTGTAAAAGGAACATTATATACAGCCCAGTACCGTAATACTTTTTACAGTAAGAAACTGTAGTTGCAGATTACAGTGGAGATACTGTAGAACAGGGGTGTCAAACTCATTTTAGTTCAGGGGCCACATACAGCATGATATGATATAAAGTGGGCCAGACCAGTAAAATAATATAAATAATAGGATAAGAACTTTTGAGTGAAAAAAGTAAAATTCCGTAATGAAAATGTGTACATCTACGAATTGTACTCGAATATAACATGAACAAATACACTACAAACAAAAAGTTACAGATATTTCATTTCATTGGGGCATTTTTTTTTTGTGTCATTTTTGCCATTTGTAAATAAAACTATGGTCATTAAAAAAATGTGTTTCAATTCAATTCACACAAAAATAAAGTAAGAAGTGCTGTGCTAGAATCCCAACTGAAAAAAATCGTCCAAAAATTAAAAATATGCTTAACTTTTTGTTTGTAGTGTATGAACAACCTGAAAATTCCTAACAAAAATAAGTGCACTGTTAACAATATTATGCCTTAGTTTATCATTTATACATGTGAATCACAACTTAGAGATCACAGTGGATCTACAAATACACAAAACATTTAGTAACAGGCAGAATATTATTAAATTCCACATACTTCTCTTAAGACATTTCAGATATTCACATTTTTTTTTTTTTTTTTTTTTTTTTTTTTATAAAAGGCTAGTCTATATATGTAAATATTCTTTTGTAATGTAACTTTTTTTTTACACTAAAACAAAGAGAAAAATTAGCAGTTTTCCTAATTTATAGGTTATTATAATAGTATTTTACTGGTGTGATCATTTTTAGATTGAAATGACCTAAAATGATTTTAACACCATTGATTGTTTATATCTTTATTGTAATTTTTGCATTTCACAAATCCATCCCAGGGGCCGGATTGAACCTTTCGGCGGGCCGGATTTGGCCCCCAGGCCGCATGTTTGACACCTGTGCTGTAGAATAACAGTAACATGCTGACACCTCTAGCTGCAAGTATTTTACTGTTATTTAACGGTAAAATTTGTTACAGTGTAATTCTTCATTCAGGTCTGTTCCAGCAGGTGATGAGGACTTTATTTTTCATCCTATTATGGTGCGTGTTTGATAATCTTGTTCTGTGAGTGCTTTCATCTGTCGCTCCTAAATAAAAGCTCATCTCCTTTGAACGAGCGTCATAAAAGCAGCCGGTGATGAGTTTCACACTGAAAGCAAAATCATCATAATTCGCTGATGATTAATTATAATATTTGATGGGTTTGGACTGAGAGTAGGCAAGAAAGATGCCCCTGGCAACGCTGTTTGTTTGGCATTCTTGGTAGATTACAGATGTTTGTTCACCAAGTCCGACTCTCAAGACCCAAACATGGAATATTAAATGTGAAACTTGGGCGCAGAAAGAGTGAAATATGGATGATGCGGAGTTTTGCATTACTACCAGTGCTCCAGTTTGCTTCTAAATCACAAAAACAGAAAGAAGGAAGACAATAACAAGAATCAAATTCAGAAAAATAAACAATGTCAGACCGAAGAACTCTTGGTTCAGATAAACCAGCCAGTACAATGTGTTGTCTGAAAATGTCTGAAGGCCAAAGTGTTAGTACTGGGTTGGAATTGCCACTCTACAGACGGGTAAAAAGGACTCATAGCTGTCTCCCAGTTGCCTTTCTGATCTTTGTCCAAGAGTTCTGTCTTCTTTCAGTGTTTCTGTGGTATGACTGCAATTTACTGTAGAAATAGGGATAATGGCACCAGTCTTTCCTCAAAAGAAAATGATGGTTCCAAACTGAGGGATGCAGTTGTGTGAAGAGTGAAAAGGGAGAGCACGTACACACCCTCCCTATTTTCACACCCCAGAATGCCTATCTAATGGACATTTAAAAGGCCTTAGTTGTCGGATTGTCTGAGTCTGAATTGTACTAAAGTTGTGGCCAATTCTACTGTTGTAAATGCTCTGCTGTAGCTTTGACTCACACTATACGTCGATATCTGAGCCTGAAATACTCCACGTTGATTCAGATAAAGGATTTTCTTTGTCCCTATGGACCCAGTTCACACCAGAGTGTCTTATTTAGTCGGTAGGTTGCTGTTGTATCTCTACTGAGCCTTTCTGTCAGTGTGTTTGTTGCTTCCATGCTGGTTTCTCATTGATGGTATTTTCTCAGGTTGTGTTCAGATTTTGGTTTGGATCAGATCAAGGTTCGAATAGTTTTGGATTTTTCATTATAGTTTAGTTTTATGTAGTTTTGACTTTTTTTTTTCCTCTAATATAGTTAGTTTTAATTCGTTTTTAGAGCAGGTTTGCTAGTTTTTATTAGTTTTTGTTACATTCTAAATCCTTAGTTTCAGCTTAATTTGAGTTTTTTTTATAACTTTTATCTTTTTCGCCGTCAAATTCTAATAAATCCCATACATTAGACTCCGTGTTTCCAGGTAGAGTGGGGACGAGAAGACGACTCTAAACCACGAGTGACGAGAAGTGACGGACTGCTAAATATTATATGGTGCCACTAGCTAATCACTTTTGTATCAATCCGACATTGACAAAGATTTAAAAAACAAAGGGAATTTTATCCTTAATTTTTACACATTTTAGTTAGTTTTGTAAACACATAATACAGTTTCAGTTAGTTATGGTTTTTCTCTAATATAGTTAGTTTTAATTCGTTTTTAGAACAGGTTTGCTAGTTTTTTATTAGTTTTTGTTATATTCTAAATCCTTAGTTTCAGCTTAATTTGAGTTTTTTTTTATAACTTTTATCTTTTTCGCCGTCAAATTCAAATAAATCCCATACATTAGACTCCGTGTTTCCAGGTAGAGTGGGGACGAGAAGACGACTCTAAACCACGAGTGACGAGAAGTGACGGACTGCTAAATATTATATGGTGCCACTAGCTAATCACTTTTGTATCAATCCGACATTGACAAAGATTTAAAAAACAAAGGGAATTTTATCCTTAATTTTTACACATTTTAGTTAGTTTTGTAAACACATAATACAGTTTCAGTTAGTTATGGTTTTTCTCTAATATAGTTAGTTTTAATTCGTTTTTAGAACAGGTTTGCTAGTTTTTTATTAGTTTTTGTTACATTCTAAATCCTCAGTTTCAGCTTAATTTTAGTTTTTTTTATAACTTTTATCTGTTTCGCCATCAAATTCAAATAAATCCCATACATTAGACTCCGTGTTTCCAGGTAGAGTGGGGACGAGAAGACGACTCTAAACCACGAGTGACGAGAAGTGACGGACTGCTAAATATTATATGGTGCCACTAGCTAATCACTTTTGTATCAGTCCGACATTGACAAAGACGAAAACAATGGGAATTTTATCCTTAATTTTTACACATTTTACTTAGTTTTGTAAACACACAATACAGTTTCAGTTAGTTATGTTTTTTTTTTCTTTCAATTATACTTTTTATTTATTTCAGTTAACAAAAATGTTTTTTCAATTCTAATTTTTGTCATTTCGTTAGTTTTCGTTAACGATAATAACCTTGGATCAGATTAATGTCTCTGGTAACAATAAATTCCATAAGATCCTTAAAAAAACCAAATAATGCTAATCACAGAAGACCCTTTTTTATTCACAAGAACTGCAGAAGGTGAAATAGGTTTATGTTAAGAATCGGACTGTATTTCTAAATAGTATAATGGGCCATATCTTAGCATAAAGGTTTGTTTTGTTGTTTGTCTCACTCCCACCTACTGGAATGTATGGTCAACACTTCCTGTAACTGTTTCAAATTAAAAGCCTACTTGATTTTCAGTGGGTGGGAAGCAATCATTTCTTACAAGGCTTTTATTGTGAAAGAGAAATGTCATCTTGTAGCAGTGGTATGCTACATTAACAAACTTACACCTCCGATAAGTTTTAAATTATGTTAAATTGTACAATAATACTTGAGATGAGAGAGCAGCGGTGGAATATCATGAATATACCGCTGAATGTATAAATGTGGTAGAAATGCTCATTATATGACAGATGCCTGGAGTTTATTCACTCTTATTTTTCTTGAAACTATATTTGAGTTTTGGCCTTTATTTCTTTGTTTTCAACCATGGTCTCAGGAGATCAGAAGTCCAGCCAATAACTGACTACTGTTTTTTATCTGAGAAAATGCCTCATAGCAAGAAGATTCCAGGTTCGATTGAGTCGAACCAAAGCCTTACCTGTTCTCCCTTTGCCACACAGGTTTCCATTTTCCCCTGCCGTATTTGTTACTTATAGTTTAATTTTTTTGTTGGTGCCCTGTTGAGCCACATTATGTAATAAATTCCCATTATGTAACAAAAGTTCAAAATGTAATAAGAATGTCACATCATTTTGTAATAAAGCTGCATTATGTAATAAACTGACGCATTTTGTAAAAAAAAAAAACCTCAATGCATTATATAGTAAATTTTTTCACGTTATGTAGTAAGTTACTACAATTTGAGAATTTTATTACAAAATGCAGTTGACACATTTTTATTTTAAAAAAATGTAATAACATGGTTCATTATATAATAACAATCCAAATTAATATAATTTCAGAGCAATTTAGAAGAAATTAGTCACAGGAGCTACAGGTAATGGAATCAGAACTTTAACCACAGTTTAAAGATTAATTTAGCACATTGTTATTCTATTGCCGTGTCAGTTGTGTCTGATACAGTATCTTATAACCTTTGAAATGAACCATGTTATTACATTTTCCTGAAAATAAAAATGTGTCAAGTGCATTTTGTAATAAATTTCTCAAATTGTAATAACTTACTATATAATGCAAAAAAATTTACTACATAATGCATTGAGGTAGTTTATTACAAAATGCGGCTTTATTACAAGATGACGTGACATTCTTAATACATTTTGAACTTTTATTACATAATGGGAATTCATTACATAATGTGGCTCAACATGCCCTGACTACAATGAAGATGAAGATCTGGAGTTGGTCCTTGACCGCCGTCAATGGCAGCTCAGTGTTCCTAATGTGTGCTATGTGCTAATGCTAATGCTAGACACTGTGTGTATTAGGATTTGTAAACTGCAGAGACTGAATTTCCCAACAGGGACAATAAAGCAGGTTAACATTTAACCTTAACATGCTTTAATCCAGGAGTCACAGTAAGGACATCCTAGGTTTTTATTTTTTATTTTTATTATTTATTTTTTGAAATTGAACTTCTAATAGTGGGACTAGCACACCCAGATAATGTGACTGAAAGTCTGTCTACTTCTGCATGTAAACAGACCAGTAGGACTGGATCAGGACCAGGTGTTCTGACCCAAAACCTGGCCTGGAAGTCAAACATCATGCATCTCATCTGCACAAAAAGTAGAGCGGATAAAAAGTATTCTACGTACAAATTTACACCGTTGTCTGCTGTCGTTCCAGTTAAACTCTGGGTTATTTACTTCCTGTTAACTGTTGTGGTCTGTGACAGCGTAGGTTAACAGGCTGAAAGAGTGCGTATCACCATGCATGTAGACTGAACAAAGACAACAGTCCAATTAAACGGCCTGGTCAAACTCCAACCACAACTGTGCATAGAAATGTACTGACTGAGGAGTGACTTCAGAGCAGGGCTGTCAAACTCATGTTAGTTCAGGGCCCCCATTCAGCTAAATATGATCTGACGTGGGCCAGACCAGTAAAATAAGAACATAATAATATAGAAATAATGTCAACTCCAAACTTTTGTCTATGTTTTAGAGTGGAAAAAAGTAAATTTACATTATGATAAAGTTTGTATCTACAAACTATCCTTTCAAAAGATGTGAATAACATGAACAAACTGAAAAAATAAGTGTAATTTTAACAATATTATGCCTCAGTTTCTCATTTACACATGTACATTATAACTTACAGATCATAGCGGATCTACAAATACACAAAACATTTAGTAACAGGTACAATCTTGTTAAAATTGTACTAACTTCTCTTAAAACATTTCAGGTTGTTCATATTTGTTCAGGTTATTCATATTTTTTGCGAAATTATACCCTGTAAATGTAAATGTTTTCATGTATTTACAAAACACAAAGAGGAAAAATTGGAGTTGTTGTTATTTATATGTTATTATGATAGTATTTTATTGGTCCTGCCCACTTGAGATTGAATTGGTCTGAATGTGGAACCTGAACTAAAAAAACAGCTAATATCTTAGTGTAATTTTTGCATTTCACAAATTCATCCCAAGGGCCAGATTGGACCCTTTAGTGGGCCGGATTTGGCCCCCGGGCCGCATGTTTGACACCTGTGCTGTGGAAGATAAGAGTGGACCCAGACCTCATATTCTCCCCAATTCACAGACGTTTTCCACAGCGGTGTTCTGGTTTCTATACATTAGTTAATGGTTTCCTCATGAAAAAAGGTAAACGACACGCACATCCAAAACAGGAGGTGTGCAGGATCCCAAAAAGTTAACCATGAAAAAATAAAGGAAGGTCCGCACAACCTGTGAGCTCCCAAACCATTTATTCAGCTACGTGATGTTTCGGGCCAAACGTCAAAACGCTCGGAAAAAAAAAAAAAAAAAAAAAAAACAGGGTTAGGGTTAGGGTTACCAGCCCTACGTCCTCCAGTTGTTGATGTAATGCAGATGTGGAGTGTCTCTTGGGTTGAAGACCACATGATGTTCGAAATGTCCACAGAAATGTTGCCCAATATAGTTTTTTCTTTGCTTTTGTTTTTGCTCTTGCAAATCCATTTGTGTAAATCTGTTCTTGTATTTTTGTCAATAAGAACTGTGCACACATGCTGTGTTCTTTGTCACCACATTCAGATGGACAGTATAATTACATGGACCTGGAGAAATTTGATTAATGCCTGTTCATAAATATGCGTGCAAAGCAGTCTGATCACTAAAAATGATTCGTATTTGTAGACATTCGAAACATTTGACGACTTATGATCGATTGTATGTATGATAAGGTTTAATAAGTTATTTTCTGCTCTTCTAAGATGACGTATATTGCATATCACGTGCTATTGCGGTCAGACGCTGCATATAAAACACCTGTGTAATCTGTATTTGCGGACATTTGAAATGTTTGACTTTTGATCATTTATAACACTGGTCAACAACAAATTTATTGTTTAAGTTTTTTGAGCTGATTTAGGATAATTTTGGTGTGCTGAATCCAAAAGTCACATTAATTTTGCTCAATCAGGTCAACTTTCTGAACTATGCTACATATTGGCTTTTGAACATTTTTGCTTACATTTATGGGCATTTTCACATCATATGATACAAAATTCTTTCATATTTCTTGCAATAAACGAGTTCTGAAGATTTTACTTTTGCCAATTTATGATTAATGTTTTTTTTTTTTAATATTACAGGTGAATGAAATGGCTTCGACTAGAAGATCTGGCAAAAATAAGCCTGACGTATTCTGCTACATTTGCGGTGAATACACCATTGTACCTAAAGGCGGCCTTACACTGTGCGAGTTTAGAGACGATTTCTCACTCGTGCGACTCCTTGTGGGATCGGGCCCGATGTGCTTCTAATCGTGTGTCGTGCTTCGTGCAGTGTACATGGGGTAAAGAGAAGCGATTAGCACCTCACAACCACCTCACAACCAGCAATCGTGTGTTCGCAAGGAAAACGGAGCTGTTTGAAATCCTGCTCGCTCCTCGTGAGTGTATCGTACTGTCAAAGCAGTGCCACGAACCGATGTGCCTCAAATTCTCACACTGTGCATGTGCGAACACAGAAGCGTACAGTAGCGTACAAGCTAACAGTAGCTGGCTATTGTCCTAGTGCAGTTTGGCTGTTGCAGTTTACCTCTAGTTCTCTTTGCTGTAGGATGACAGCCCATACTGTCCACGTCTGGACAACCAATGCCTGCACCAAACACATCGTTGTCTTTTCTTCTTTTCTGATTCCCCGCAGATAATGGCACATATTACCAAAGCAGCTCGTTGGTTTTTGTTTAGCACTACCATTTCGTGACTCACGCCAATGCACAATCGTCTATGCACTTTTACGGATTCCTTGGTATTTTAACGTTGTATTTCCGGATCCAACACTCAAACGTGTCGTGCGTCCTGTGGTGTATGGTCCTACAGTGTGAGCAGTCAGGTCGCATACGAGCGTCGGTCCGTGCAGTGTGAGAACATGAATCGTGAGCCTGACTTTACGATTGATTCGCACAGTTTGAGATGGAGCTGCATGCAACGATCGAAATAATCGCACAGTGTATGGCCGCCTTTACAGGAATCAAGTCACAAGTTTCATAAAGTGTGCTTACCGATCTTATTTTGGTATTAATTATTATATTTTGTGAGAAGATCAAATTTTTCAAAATCAAATTAGCAAAAAAACCTGACCTGATTGAGAAAAACAGATGTCATTTTTGGATGTAGCGGTGCAAAATGGTCCTAATTCAGTTGAAAAAACCTCGACAACTTGCAAAAAACAGTTTTTTTGTAACCCAGTGTTGTATGTACAATAAGGTTTAATAAGTTATTTTCTGCTCTTCTAAGATGACATATATTGCATATCACGTGCTATTGTGGTCAGACACTGCATATAAAACACCTGTGTAATCTGTATTTGTGGACACTTGAAATGTTTGACTCTTGATCATTTATAATTGATCATATGTTTGATAAGTTTTAAAAGATTTTTTTTTTTTTTCTGTTACTCCAAAATGACGTATATCACAGGTCACATATTGTGATTCGATGCTGCGTATAAAACACCTGTGTAAGTTTGTCTGTCCTCAGTCTGATGAACGGCCTTGGCCCGAAACGTCACGTAGCTGAATATAAGGTTTGGGAGCTCACAGGTTGTGCGGACCTTTCTTTATTTTTTAATGGTTTCCTCAGACATTTTTAGATACCGTAGTGGCGGGACACACACATAAAAAGTCAAATCCCTCTTTCCTTTTGACAAAGATGTCCATTTGGCTCCATAACTACCTCCGCTGCTGGTTTAAAAGCAGACAATGCCACCCCATTCTGTGCTCATACCTTTTATATTGAACATAGAGGTGGAATAAAGGTGCAACATTCCTGCGCTGAACAGGCTGTAGAAAAGGCTTATGGATGTTTGGTTCAGGTAGGTCTCAAGACCCAGGCTGCAACGCTTGAGAAGGAAATAATGCACAGCCACACAAGCCTTAGCAACCAGACGTGAAGGCGAAGGCTGGATGCTTTGGATCAGGGCTGTCAAACTCATTTTAGTTCAGGGGCCATATTCAGCTAAATTTGATCTGAAGTGGGCCGGACCAGAAAAATAATAACATAATAATCTATAAATAATGACAACTCCAAATTTTTGTCTGTTTTAGTGTAAAAAAAAAACCCCATTAAATTATGAAAATACTTACTTTTATAAACTATCCAAAAAAAACAAAAAACAAAAAATTGAAAATTAAATTAAAAAACATAAAAAAATTTAGTGCAATTTTAACAATATTATTCCTCCACTTGTTATTTCTCCATGTGCATTATGGGTCAGATCTACAAAGACTCTAAACACTGAGGAACAGGCAGAAAAACTGTTCAAATTGTGCTTAATTTTCTTTAGACATTTCAGATTCTTCATATTTGTTCAGGTTATTCACATTTTATTGTTACAGGATAGTTTGTAAATGTAAATATTTTCATAATTTAATGTTATTTTTTGCACAAAAACAAAGGAAAAAAAAGTAAGTTAATTCTAGATTTTTTTTTGGCTTAATTGAAGATTTTTTTTTTCTTAATTGAAGATTTTTTTGGTTTAATTCAAAATTTTTTACAAAATTTGAGATTTTTTTTTTTTTTTTTTGCTTAATTGAAGATTTTTTTTACTTAATTGAAGATTTTTTTTGGTTTAATTGAAGATTTTTTTTTTTTTTTACTTAATTGAAGAATTTTTTTTTTTTACTTAATTGAAGATTTTTTTGACTTAATTGAAGATTTTTTTTGGTTTAGTTCAAGATTTTTTGCTAAATTTGAGATTTTTTTGGCTTAATTGAAGATTTTTTTTACTTAATTGAAGATTTTTTTTGGTTTAATTGAAGATTTTTTTTTTTTTTTTTTACTTAATTGAAGAATTTTTTTCTTTTTTGGCTTAATCCAAGATTTCTTCCTTAATTCAAACTAAACTTTTTTTGTGCTTAATTCAGTTCAAGACTGTGGAATTTTTGCACTTGGCAAACACATCCCCGGGGGCCGAACCGGACCTTTTGGCGGGCCGCATTTGGCTCCCGGGCCGCATGTTTGACACCCCTGCTTTGGATGACTCCTTGGAATTTCAAAGGGAAGTCCATCAAATCTGACATGTTGACTGAGCGGCACATAGTACACAGTAGCTACAAATGTGTGCCCACTGTGAAAAAAAAACGGCGTCTGCTACAGAAACACTGTAAGCCCCTACACACTTTACAACCAGTCTGAGAACTCACAGTCAACCTACATCTGTCGCACTCCAAAGCTCAGTGTGTACAGAGAGCTACTGCGAGACATGTACGGCATCTGTGCGACTGTTCAGCTGAGCGAGGCGACGGCTGAAACGGGGGGTGGGGGGGTGGTGTTTGCGAGTCCGTGGGTGAGTGCATGGGCTCCTACTGTACGTATGAGAAAGCGAAGGCCCCGAGAGAGAGAGCGACAACGTATGTGTGTGCATATGTGTGTGTGTGCGTTTTCACCCAGACAAGGTTTTAGAGTGATGATAGGATTAGATTAGGCTGACAGAAGCAACATGGCCAGCGTATGTCTGAACCCTCAGCTCTGGCAATCTGGGGATTAAGGTAGAACCCACACACACACACACACACACACACAGACATACACACAGTTGCTTTTCAATGTCTCAAACACACTCAATTGTGTACACTAGACACACACATAGACAGGCGTGGGCATGCACAGTTACACACAACCCCCTCTCTTTGTAAAGAACCACACAAATACTTACACACAACGCAGCTGCAGCAGGACACAATAACCTGATGAATTCTGTTTCTCTGTTTTCCTGCCATCTGACTAAATCCCATATCCCCTAACTACCACCTCATGTCTCACACAGACACACACACACACACACATACTCAAAAACAAATCAACCAGCCACCTACACGCACACACACTCCGATTATGGGTCCTGAGGCCCACCCAGAGGTGGCAGGCACCATACCACACAGTCAGCCTGTCTCCTAAAATTGTTTTCTCTTCAATCAACCTAGCGGGGCCAGTTTGTCATGCAAATGTGGCCCTGGCTTGCCTCCCTTTGTTGCCTTGACAGATTAGCGAGAGTGTGTGCATGCGTTTGTGTGGTTGAGTAGGTGTGTGTGTCGTCTACAGCTCATACTTTTTATTTATTTTCTCTTTTTTCCTCCCGTTTCAGAGGACGTGGGGCTGTTACATGTTCGTCTTCATTAGCTACTACTCCATTTGTCACTGTCCCTGTCATCTTTTTTTTTCACTAATAATGACATTCTGAACTGTTAAATCGAGATGGATACACTAAAACATAGCACGATCTCAGAAATAAAGCGGGGGTTATGCTTATAAAAACCCCAGATGAGTTTGTTTTCGCTGCAACAACTGGAAAAAATGCTGGATTTTTCATTTAGTCATGAAAAAACTCTCACAGATGGTGAGATTTCAGTCTTATGTTTTTTTGTTTTGCCATACTGTACCATACAGACCCGATAATTAAACTCCAAAAAAAAAGCTATTAGAGTCATAAACAAAGCTGCTTATCTCCAATCAAGTAATCCACTTTTTGTAGAATCTGGTTTACTAAAATTTTTTGATATTGTATATTTCAAAACAATGGAATTTATGTTTCGTGCTAAAAGTAAAAATCTTCCTGTTTGTATTCAGAAAATTTTTAAGTTAAGAGAAGGGAATTATAATTTAAGGGGGATGTTTGTGTTTGAAACATGTAAAGTAAGAACAAACGTTAAATATCACTGTGTTTCTGTTACTGGGGTCAATTTATGGAACAAATTGAAGGATGAAGTGAAATTGTGTAGCTCGCTGTCGAGTTTCAAAAAAGCTTTAATTTGTCAAATTCTCAAGGGCTATGAAAGTAATATGATTTCAAAGTGACTTAAGAAACTGAATGTAGAATAACACTGGGTTACAAAAAAATGTTTTTTGCAAGTTGTCTTGGTTTTTTCAACTGCATTAGGACCATTTTGCACCGCTAAATCCAAAAATGACATCTTTTTTTCTGAATCAGGTAAGTTTTTTTTTGCTAATTTGATTTTGAAAAATTTGATCTTCTCATAAAATATAATAATTCAGACCAAAATAAGATTGGTAAGCACACTTTATGAACCTTGTGACTTGATTCCTGTTAGGTACAATGGTGTATTCACCGCAGATGTAGCAGAATACGTCAGGCTTATTTTTGCAAGATCTTCTAGTCGAAGCCATTTCATTCACCTGTAATATTAAAAAAAACATTAATCATAAATTGGCAAAAGTAAAATCTTCAGAACTCGTTTGTTGCAAGAAATATGAAAGAATTTTGTATCATATGATGTGAAAATGCCCATAAATGTAAGCAAAAATGTTAAAAAGCCAATATGTAGCATAGTTCAGAAAGTTGACCTGATTGAGCAAAATTAATGTGATTTTTGGATTCAGCACCAAAATTATCCCAAATCAGCTCAAAAAACTTAAACAATAAATTTGTTGTTGACCAGTGTAATTTGTGTGAATGTTTTATCTGCTGCAATTTCAGGTGTGGAGTTGGAGAAAGGATGGGAATAGGAGAAGCAGAAATAAGACTCTGGCTTCAGCTTCTTCCTTTTTCAGTTAACAATTGTGTTAATTTTATGTTTGTTTGTTTGTTTGTTTTTTAATGTGTATGTGTTTTGTACAACTGAAATAAAATATTAAATCATTCATTCATACTGTGCGACGTAGATGTAACGAGTGTTCTATGTATGTAGTCTGTGTGGTAATAACTGACTGCATCTGAGGCATGTCGAAGAAAAAGAATTAGACGTCATCAGTGCACATCATCTGTCTGTGTTTATAGAGTTGGAAAAAACTGAAGCTAAGACAGTAAGACGGTAGTAAAAATCCAAAACCTGAGGGAAGAAGAGTATGTAGACCAAGTCGTGTGTGAAACCTATTTTGCAAAGAAATATCGGTATATTTTAGCTTCATAAACTTACGTGTCATATTGATCAGTTCATCATTTCCAGCTGAATTCCTATTGGTTGTTATGTCGACTCTGATTATTCCACACTGTGAAACGATCCTAGTAAATTTATGACCAAGACTCTATTTGGTTGTGACACACTGTAAAAAATGACCATAGATTTAACACCAAAAAGTTGTAAAATTGCAACATAAAAAAACTGTAAGTGATAATACAATGCAAAGTTGTTTATTTGAAAAGATTTTTGTGCTAACGATTAAATCAAATATAGCTGTAGTTTATATAGGAAGAGTATGTGAACAAAAAACCTGATTTGTATGTAGAAATGATGTATTTGTATTGTTTTGAGAAAAAAAAAAACTGTAAATTGAAAAACAATATGGTGCCGTTTAAATTGCAAGACCATAATATTGAAATAACGGCATATTCTCATACTTCTTTTTTTTTGTAATTTAAAAGTGATAAAGTAAATTTAACATTTTAAACATGAAAAAAAAGTATGGAGGCTGGTGCACACCTAAAAAGACTTCAGGGGACAGGTGCGTAAAAGCATGCGTTATGAGTGAAGAAGAAAAAAGGGATCCTGCACGAGCCATTTAACTCACAACAAACTTTAAAGAACTATAACTGTAAAGTTTTTTGAAAGATGAATGGACAGTGTGCAAGATACCTTTTTTTTTTCTTCACATTTTAAACATGTAAATATCACTGAAATCCAATGTTAAATCTAAATGTTTAAACTGTTAAATCAACATGTTAAAAATGTTAAATCTACATGTTAAAAATGTTAAATCTACATATTTAAAATGTCAAATCTACTTGTTAAAAATGTTAAATCTACATGTTTAAAATGTTAAATCTACATATTTAAAATGTCAAATCTACTTGTTAAAAATGTTAAATCTACATGTTTAAAATGCTAAATCTACATGTTTAAAATGTTAAATCTACATATTTAAAGTGTCAGATCTACTTGTTAAAAATGTTAAATCTACATGTTTAAAATGCTAAATCTACATTTTTAAACTGTTAAATCTACATATTTAAAACGTCAAATCTACATGTTTAAAATGTCAAATCTACAT
This sequence comes from Sphaeramia orbicularis, assembly GCF_902148855.1. Classification (NCBI taxonomy): domain Eukaryota; kingdom Metazoa; phylum Chordata; class Actinopteri; order Kurtiformes; family Apogonidae; genus Sphaeramia; species Sphaeramia orbicularis. Next base: position 5,230,288 of record NC_043972.1, read on the forward strand.
GTTTAAAATGTTAAATCTACATGTTTAAAATGTTAAATCTACATGTTTCAAATGTTAAATCTACATGTTTAAAATGCTAAATTTACATTTTTAAAATATTAAATCTACATGTTTAAAATGTTAAATCTACATGTTTAAAATGTTAAATCTACATGTTTAAAATGCTAAATCTACATTTTTAAAATATTAAATCTACATGTTTAAAATGTTAAATCTACATGTTTAAAGTATTAAATCTACATGTTTAAAATGTTAAATCTACATGTTTAAAATATTAAATCTACATGTTTAAAATGTTAAATCTACATGTTTAAAATGTTAAATCTACATGTTTAAAATGCTAAATCTACATTTTTAAAATATTAAATCTACATGTTTAAAATGTCAAATCTACATGTTTAAAATGTTAAATCTACATGTTTAAACTGTTAAATCTACATGTTTAAAATATTAAATCTACATGTTTAAAATGTTAAATCTACATGTTTAAAATATTAAATCTACATGTTTAAACTGTTAAATCTACATGTTTAAACTGTTAAATCTATATGTTTAAACTGTTAAATCTACATGTTTAAAATATTAAATCTACATGTTTAAAATGTCAAATCTACATGTTTAAAATGCTAAATCTACATTTTTAAAATATTAAATCTACATGTTTAAAATATTAAATCTACATGTTTAAAATGTCAAATCTACATGTTTAAAATGCTAAATCTACATTTTTAAAATGTTAAATCTACATGTTTAAAATATTAAATCTACATGTTTAAAATGTTAAATCTACATGTTTAAAGTATTAAATCTACATGTTTAAAATGTCAAATCTACATGTTTAAAATATTAAATCTACATGTTTAAAATGTTAAATCTACATGCTGCTCTGTAAATATGTTTACGGTTTGATGTATTTTTTACAGTATTGTTCTGGTACCCACAGCTGCCAATTTTTTTTCCATAAAAACAACAGGATTTTTTTTTTTGTTTTTTACAGTGCATCTTTGTCTCCATCATTGTGTATTTTCCACAACCACAGACAAAGCTACATCTGGGGCAGCCCAAAATTACTGTATTTTTAGAGGTGTAAATATTCTCATACTGTCATATACAGTCATGGCCAAAAGTTTTGTCAATGACACAAACGTTATTTCTGTAAGCTTTGCTGCTTTTGGGTTTGTACATTTTTACCCCCAAATGGTTCTGAGGTACACGGAAGTGCAATTATCAGCATTTAAAGTCTCATTAGCAAGTAAATCACACTTCTACAGACTGTAATGTGCAGTAAAGAAAGCTACAGGTTAACAGGAGCAGTAGGTTAAGATGCTAACTTGAAAACAGCAAAATGACACGTAAAAAAAAAAGATGGAGATGAAAATCTTTGGGAAAAATTACGTATTATGTATCCACTAGAGCAGGGGCGTCAAAGTCATTTTAGTTGTGGGGCCACATTCAGCCCAGTATGATCTCAAGTGGGCCGGACCAGTAAAATAATAACAGTAAAAAAAAAAGTAAAATTAAATTATGATAATGTTAACATCTCAAAACCGGAATAACATGAACAACTGGAAACGTCTTAAGAAAAACAAGTGCAACTTTAACAATATTCTGCCTCAGATGATCAGTTTATCCTTTACACATGTGCATTACAACTTCCATTACAATTACAAATGCACAAAACATTTAAGAACAGGCAGAATATTGGTACAATTGCAGTTACTTATCTTAAGACATTTTAGGTTTTTCACATTAATTGTAAATCAACAGTTATTAATATAAACATTTTTATGTCATTTTTACTTTTTTTTACACTAAAACAAAGATAAAATTTACTGTTTTCATTATTTGTGAGTTTAAAATGATAGTACTTTACTGGTCTGACTCACTTGAAATCTAATTGGTCTGTATGTGGAATCTGAATTAAAATGATTTTGACATCCTTGCTTGTTAATATCTTCAGTGTCATTTTTGTATTTCACAAATCCATCCTACGGGCCAGATTTGATCCTTGCATGTTTGACACCTGTGCACTAGAGGTAATTGTTATACATCACTCTGACATAAAGCCATGTCATTAATTGTATACAGTCGCAGAAAAAAAAAAAAAATTAGTCCATCAAAAGTCATCAAAAACAATGGTTATGCAATCCAGTCCTAACTCCTGTGTGTATCATGTGACTAAAACAGACAGAAAAGAAAACATGGAATGCCTAAAAGCACTGTTTTTGTCAGTACAATGCCACAGATACTGATGTAAGAACTGAAGTGATTTTGGTTATTATCAAGAAAACATGAAAAATGGATAGATATCAGCTCTGAAATTAAACTACTATGAGCTATTTTTGTTGTTATCATTATATTTGCCCAAACACATGTACCTTTAGTTGTACCAGGCGTTAAAATGAACAAGAAACACTGGTCTACAATTTTCAGACATTAAATGTGCTAAATGTTACGTATTTTAATAAGATTAATTGGAAAATAAATGACAAAAGTGCCGGTTTGCTGATGTTTTCAAGGTATATGATTAAGTGTTATTACACATATATATTGGTTTATGTACATTTATATAATGGTTTTATAAATCTTCCACTAAATAGAACCTGTAAAGTGAATGTATTCTAATGTGCAGACAGTGTTTTGAAGTAGATCTTGTCGCTCTGAGACAAATATTCCTTTGGAGTCAAACCCATTCTCTTGTTAATTCTTGAATCTCACATTTTGACCCAAGGCTGTATCTTGGAAAGTTCAGCCAACCAGCATTTTTGACTTGATTTTTCTTTATCAATGACTCTCATGTGGTAAAATTTCATTACTTTTATTCTGGAAGCATTTTCCTTGTAGACCAGTGAAATTGAAGGAAAGCTACCATCGCAATATTTTGGCTATTTGTAAGGTGTGTGGAGGCTAACAGGAGCTATAGTTAGAATGGGCTACAGGCTATATCTGTAACAAAAAAACACACACATGTACATATATATAAAAAAAAAAAAAACATACTCAAGTATTAAATGGCTGCGATGTTTGAGCTGCAGGATCTAAAAGGCTTTAAAACTTATTAGTGAGAGCTCTTTGCCTGCAGCTTATATAACATTTCTATCCAGTATTTAGTTATAGGAACTCATATAAAGAAAAGAAACAACAACAAACTAATTAATATTTAGTATTTGTTACTCCACACCAAATACAAATTAATATATAAAACTCCAAAAGTAATAATGATGTAACTCTGGAACAAACAGTTCATTATAAGTCTTCTCCAAAACATCAAACTCCTTTTGACCCTTAAAACTAAAACCCCTGCTGAGGTTTAACAGTACGATCCTTCTTTAACAGAGTAGAATAGTGGTGCCAGGTGCATTTTTTATTTCATCTCCAGATAAAAGCATGAAATATTGCCAGCGTTAGCTCAAACTAAAGGACAACAACTTTCCCGATGGGTCACTAAACAGTCCCTGAATGGCTCTTTCCACTTCTCTGCTGAATGTTTTTGTCTCACATTAAGAAAAACTATTGATCCCCTTCAAACTAGATGATGGAAATACGCCTAATTCGCATTTTTTTCTGACACCTCAAAGCTTTGCGGAAAATTAGACCTGACAGTTAGATGAAAACATCGGTCCCCCTTTCTTATATATCTGTCCCCCAATTTCTACCTCTTTTTTCCTCTCATCTATGTGCCCCCCTTTCATCCCTTTTCCCTTCTTTACTTCTCCATCCCTCTCTTACATTCTTTTCTTCTCTCTTTTATCTTCTTTCTCCTCTCCGTCGTCTATCTCCTTCTCAGCGTCGGAGCATTACAGAGCCGTCAGAGTCAATAGTGTCCCAGTGAGCAGCACAGGTCAGGTAATGAATCTCTTTCCCCTCTGGAGCCCGTTGACATGGGGCTCCTTTATCACCCCGCTCAGTGGGAGCAGGACACACTGGGATGGGGATCAGTCGGTGCAGGTCCAGGTTAGTATGGGGGGGGGGGGGACCACCGTACAGGCACTTCATCAGCCTGTAATATGGGCTGGCACACTGCAGACTGCAGCGCCGTGGGGGCTGGGGCGCCGAGGGGCCAACATATACAGGGTGGGGAAGCAAAATTTACAATATTTTGAGGCAAGGATTGAAAGACAGTGTATGACCGAGTTCATTGAAAGTCATGAGAATTTAAATCTTCAAATCATATTTTACTGCATTTCTAACGGTCTTGTTGTCTACCTCAAGTTCAATTGCCATTTTTCTCATGGATTTGGTTGGATCCTTTAGGACACATGTGTCAAACATGCGGCCCGGGGGCCAAAACCGGCCCGCCAAAGGTTCCAATCCCGTGGGATGAATTTGTAAAGTGCAAGTAAAGGCATCAAACTCAAAAATAATATCATAATAACCTATAAATAATGACAACACCAATTTTTTCTCTTTGATTTAGTGCAAAAAACATTAAATTATGAAAATGTTTATAAATGTTTTGTGCCTTTGTAGATCTGATGTGTAATACACATGTATAAATGATAAGCTGAGGCATAATATTGATAAAATTGTACTTAAATTTCATAAATTCCATTTTTTTCAGGTTATTCACATCCTTTTTGTTTGGATAGTTTGTAATTGTCAGTACTAGCATAAATGAATGTTGTTTTATTGCACTAAAACAATTTGGAGTTGTCATTATTTATTAGCTATCATGCTGTTATTTTACTGGTCCGGCCCACTTCAGATTAAATTGGGCTGAATGTGGGCCCCGGAAGAAAATGAGTTTGACACCCCTGCTTTAGGATTTTGGATTTGAGAGCTTTAATAAAAGCTTTGGTACGTTTTTTGTTGCTTCCTCCACTTCCAGACTTTCTGGTAATAGTTTTGCTCATAGTCATTCTCTTCTTTCCATTATAAACAGTCTTTATGGACACTCCAACTATTTTTGAAATCTCCTTTGGTGTGACGAGTGCATTCAGCAAATCACACACTCTTTGACGTTTGCTTTCCTGATTACTCATATGGGCAAAAGTTTGTGAAAAGGTATGGATAATAGTGTTAGGTATGATTATGACATCAATATATGTTTGGTTTCAAAACAATTGACGTAGTGCCTGCTGAGAAAAAACAACTAAATGTTCATTGTAAATTTTGCTTCCCCACCCTGTATGTATAAAACAGTGTTTCTCAAAAAGTGGGGCGGGCCCCCCCGGGGGGACGCAAAGGCTTGCCAGGGGGGGCATGGGATCATTCCTAGGTGTTTATTTTTTCTTCAGGTTCGAACATGTAGCAGGTGGAACTAATGTTTTAGCGTTGGAGCATTCTGGACTCATTTTAGGGACGTACAACAAACAAATCTACTGCATGGTGATCTGTCACTGAACTAGACAAAGAGTTTAGGTTTGGACAATGGACAAGGATTGGACTGGAAAAGAAAAATGTGCAATGTTTCTGTTTTTGCACAGTTTGTACAGTTTACACTTTGATGTTCTCAGATGTGCAACGTAAACGGGCTCACTGCAGCCACTGATATTGTTAAAATGTTCATCTTTGTTACCAAAATGTGTTTGTTGTTCTAAAAAAAACCCAAAACAGTACCTTATTGTCATAGTTGTAAGATAATTACACATTTCCTATTTTTATTTTGAAAAATAATGTCTCAGGGAGCAGTCTTGTTGAGTTCATCTGTATTGTTCAATCAAAAATCTACGTTATTTTTAATTTGCACAACAAATTATTCAAGGAAAAGCAAAAAGTATTCTTACGATATTGATGTTTCTTTCAATAAAAGTAATAATTGCACCACAGGTAGAATGTTGTTGGGGTTGAGGGGGGCTTGGAGATTTTTCGTGCTCCAAAGAGGGGCCCAACGGAAAAAGATTGAGAACCACTGGTATAAAAGCACATGTTCCACTGGGTGTCCTCTAGTGAAAAAGGACTCTACAATATCCCGTACAGTATTTGTCGAATCCAATTAATTTTACTGCTGCAAAAACGAATTAAAACTAATTTGTTGAGTTAACCTAACTCTGCTTTCACATGTGGAAAAAAAAAAGAGGTGGTAAAATGGAAACCCTTTCATTCTGTAGCTTAGCCCAAATATTAAACTAATCACATTCTAAAAAACTGCATACCAGATAATTAGTTTTATATTACAGGTTGCCGGGTATTACATCCATGTGAGTATGAAACAGACTGATTAAAAATGTTTTTATTCCGGGCCTCAAGGCCTTTTTAAAGGTTGTAGACAAAAAACTCAATATCAAACCTTTTCTACTGGTTTTGTTGAATATCATACGTGTGACTTTGGTTCTTCTGTATGAATACTATTAATTATTAATTAAATTCTTCAATTTTAGATATAACCCATTTAATATGAAAATAACAAAAACAAGTACTGAAGCCACATTAGAGCTAAATGTCCTTGTCTCAAAATGAGGACATGTAGAAAATGTTCAAGCTTGAAGAAATGGATATATTAATAAAAGTGCTAATAGAGATGGTTCAGATTCGGCATTTTCTCTGTGGTATAAAACTCCTACCATACGTACACGTCATGTGCACCATTATTTAATGAAATCACTTTGCAGTTCTATTAAATTCCCAACAGCTTGAATTGAGGATGTATTAAAATTCTGCATACGGGCTGCATAATTAACCCTCAGTTAGAAAGAGAACAACCTAAGGAGGGTGTGATGAGCTACGACCCTGGTGAAAATCTGAAGAAATCCTTCAATTTACATGAGAACATGTATGTGTTCTATTTGGATGGTTAGTGGTACTGCCTCCCAATACAAAACCAGGAGGCAGGCAACCCTGTTCAGCCCAGTTCAACCCTGTTCAGTTAGATTCAAACCCATTCAGGCACATTCAACCCTGTTCAGTTAGATTAAACCCTGTTCAGTTATAGTCAATCCTGTTCAGCCCAATTCAACCCTGTTCAGTTAGATTCAAACCTGTTCAGCCCAATTCAACCCTGTTCAGTTAGATTAAACCCTGTTCAGTTAGATTCAATCCTGTTCAGCCCAATTCAACCCTGTTCAGTTAGATTCAACCCTGTTCAGTTATAGTCATCCTGTTCAGCCAAATTCAACCGTGTTCAGTTAGATTCAATCCTGTTCAGCCAAATTCAACACTCTTCAGTTAGATTCAACCCTGTTCAGCCACATTCAACCCTGTTCAGTTAGATTCAACCCAGTTCAGTTATAGTCAATCCTGTTCAGCCAAATTCAACCGTGTTCAGTTAGATTCAACCCTGTTCAGCCACATTCAACCCTGTTCAGTTAGATTCAACCCTGTTCAGCCACATTCAACCCTGTTCAGTTAGATTCAACCCAGTTCAGTTATAGTCAAACCTGTTCAGCCAAATTCAACCCTGTTCAGTTAGATTCAATCCTGTTCAGCCAAATTCAACACTCTTCAGTTAGATTCAACCCTGTTCAGCCACATTCAACCCTGTTCACTTAGATTCAACCCTGTTCAGCTGGAATGGACCCTTTGGCGGGCCGGATTTGGCCCCTGGGCCGCATGTTTGACACCTGTGTTTTAGAGTGAAAATGACATTATAATTACAGTATGAAAATATTTACATCTACAATTTAGTCTTTAAACAAGTGGTTCCAGGCACAACAAACCCCGCCCCTCACAAGTATTGTAGCTTATTTTGGCATCGATCTAGCTGATGTCATCATGTCTATGCATGCGCTGATGTCATCATGTCTGGGCGCGTGGTGACGTCAGCATTTGAACCAAAAAAGTGTTAAGACTGAGATTACTTTAAGAAGAGTTTGTGTGAAGATCTCCCTCTACAAAGGCCACAATTAAATAGTATGGCCTACTCCTCCCTTTTAGCACGGAGACTTATTCTTTTAAACTGGAAGAATAACGAACCCCCCTCCTTTGGCAGATGGATATGTGATGTCATGTTTTTTCTAAAAATAGAAAAGATTAGATACACATTGAAGGGATCAATGGGGAAGTTTAAGGCGGTATAGCAACCTTTCATTTCTTATGTAGAATAGCTGACAATGCACCTTGACTCTGGTTAATGTGTTTTGTGTACAAAAAGTTTGTGATTTCACAGTGGAACCCCCTTTTTTTTCTCTTGTATGGTGGCTTATTCCTCTGTTATATGTCTCAGTGTTTGTCGTATTTTTTTGCATGTTTGGAAAACTAAAAACAAATAAAAAACACATTGATTAAATAAAAAAAAAAAAAAAAAGAAAGAAAGAAAGTGTGTTGTTTGTGTTGTTTCAGTTATACAGTAACAGAAAAAAAATGATTAGACCACTCCTTGTTTCCTTCAACTTTTGGTTCATTTCAATGCCTGGTACAACTAAAGGTACATTTGTTTGGACAAATATAATGATAACAACAAAAATAGCTCATAGTAGTTTAATTTCAGAGCTGATATCTATCCATTTAACATGTTTTCTTGATAATAACCAAAATCACTTCAGTTCTTCCATCAATATCTATGGCAATGCACTGATAAAAACAGTGCTTTTAGACATTCCATGTTTTCTTTTCTGTCTGTTTTAGTCACATGATACACACAGGAGTTAGGACTGGATTGCATAACTATTATTTTTGATGACTTTTGATGGTCTAATTTTTTTTTTTCTGCGACTGTATATAATATAGGCCTTGGCTTTATGTCAGAGTGATGTGTAACAATTGCCTCTATATATGTGCCAAGTTTGAAGTAAATTGAAACAAAATTAATGTTTTTATAGACATTTGAATTTTTGGCCATTATAAGTAAATGGGAAAAAAAAAAGATTAAAAAAATTCCTCAAACATTTGAACTTGGATCTACTTTTCCCAAAATGTAATGAAATCTATTCTAGGTCACTTGCAGTCTATAAACCCAATTTGGTTTGAATTCAACCAATAGTTTTGCTGCTAAAGTGTTAACAAACAAACAAACAAACAAACAAACAAACAAACAAACAAACAAACACACCTTCAGGAGGCAGGTTAACCCTTTCATGCATGCTGATCACTACAGTGGACATTATTCTACAGCTGTTCTCTTGTATATTCATGGATTTTGTTAACTTCCATATCAACCAACACAGTGGACACTTATGCATCATCCCATACACTGCAATCCATACCATTACTGTAACTTTACATTACTGTTCTTGATAAACCTGATTTGCAGTAACATATTTGAGTGTAAATCAACTGCTAATTGTTATTAGACTGTAAAGAACAGTTTCTTTTAAAACAAAAAGTTGTTTTTTTTGCATATTATCTGAGAAATAGCTAGTATAATAGTATGTTAAAATGTGAGAAAACATCAGATTAGCAGCATTTTTAAAAATTATTTCATAGTTTTCACACAATATGACAGTAAATGCATGTTTCTTTGCTTCAAAAATTAAATGAATGGTGTCCAGCTGAGTGGACGTTTTTGTAACTCCATGAAAAACAGGTTCATAAAAACATTTCAATCACATTGTTTTTTTCATGCCTAAAGAGGAATAAAAACACTCAGGAAAAAAAAAAAAAAAAATCTTGATAAAGCAGGGGTGTCAAACTGATTTTCTTCCGGGGCCCACATTCAGCCAAATTTAATCTGAAGTGGGCCGGACCAGTAAAATAACAGCATGATAGCTAATAAATAATGACAGCTCAAAATTGTTTTAGTGCAAAAAAAAAAAAACATTCATTTATGCCAGTACTGACATTTACAAACTATCCAACAAAAAGGATGTGAATAACCTGAAAAAAATGGAATTTATGAAATTTAAGTACAATTTTATCAATATTATGCCTCGACTTATCATTTACACATTTGTATTACACATCAGATCTACAAAGGCACAAAACATTTAGAAACAGGCAAAATATTGTTAAAATTGCACTTAATTTTCTTTAGACATTTTCTGGTTGTTCATATTTGTTCAGGTTATTTACATTTTATTGTTAAAGGATAGTTTGCTAATGTAAACATTTTCATAATTTAAAGTTTTTTGCACTAACTCAAAAAGACAAAATTGGTGTTGTCATTATTTACAGGGTGGGGAAGCAAAATGTACAATATTTTGAGGCAGGGATTGAAAGACAGTGTATGACCAGTTAGTTTATTGAAAGTCATGAGAATTTATTTGCCACAAGAAAATGTACATAATAGAAAATGTTTTTATTCTATGTGTCCTCCTTCTTTCTCAATAACTGCCTTCACACGCTTCCTGAAACTTGCGCAAGTGTTCCTCAAATATTGGGGTGACAACTTCTCCCATTCTTCTTTAATAGTATCTTCCAGACTTTCTGGTAATAGTTTTGCTCATAGTCATTCTCTTCTTTCCATTATAAACAGTCTTTATGGACACTCCAACTATTTTTGAAATCTCCTTTGGTGTGACGAGTGCATTCAGCAAATCACACACTCTTTGACGTTTGCTTTCCTGATTACTCATATGGGCAAAAGTTTCTGAAAAGGTATGGATAATAGTGTTAGGTATGATTATGACATCATTATATGTTTGGTTTCAAAACAACTGACGTAGTGCCTGCTGAGAAAAAACAACTAAATGTTCATTGTAAATTTTGCTTCCCCACCCTGTATAGGTTATTATATTATTTTTGAGTTTGATGCCTTTACTCGCACTTTACAAATTCATCCCGCGGGCCGGATTGGAACCTTTGGCGGGCCGGTTTTGGCCCCCGGGCCGCATGTTTGACACGTGTGTGACTAAGGTTTTCATAATTCATGGATGAAAGGGTTAATAATAATTTCCTATCCTGGGTTTAATAAAGTATTTGTAATTCTGATATTGGCGTACCTGGTTCAACTAATGCATTTCATAGTAGACTGCAGTCAAAAGCATCCGAGCTCGTACTAGTGGTGGAATATTTGTAATGTGAACACGGCATTTTCCTGCTATGCAGAAAAAATAATTGACTGTTAAGGAAATGTCAAAAACCAGGTGTCAAAACAGACTTCCTTGGGCCAGTTTGAGCACATTTGCATCAACATTTACCACATTTCCTGCTCAGTTTGACACGTTTCACTAATCGAATCAAGCGGGACATGGTTTAGTCGTCATTAGTGTGTCTCAAACTGCACCTCTTATTATTTCTAATGTCCCACCAATTGTTTTAAAATGATCATGTTCTTTGTGGAGTGTTGCATTGCAGAAGTTAGTCACGTCAGTGTGAAATGGATGGAGCTGGGAGGTAAGTGACGACTTTCAGGTGATGCAATGATTAGCATCATGTGTGGCTAGTTTTGCAGAATAATACACAAATAAAATAGGATTGGTATACCAGGGTTACATCTGGAACGAAACGGCAGGTTTACATTTGATGGATGAATGTACTGTTAACGGCCTGGCTGTGAAAAGGCCTTAATTACCCTTCAGTATATTGAAATTCAAGTGGTCAGGCAGGAAATGAGACTTCTGTAGCTCCTCTAGAAATTCTATCCTGTGATTTTGATCGATCGCAGGGGTTTCCAGAGAGGTGAAAAGATGCACTGTTAAGATTCTGCCGAGCACAACTCTACAAATCAGAAGCAACACGGCACCTCCCATAAGTCTGATAGTTTGGCTTGAAATGGCATTAAGTCATCTACCTGTCCAACAGTGGATCTGTCCTTGGCTGTGGTTTCTCTTTTCCCACTGGGTTTTTGGAGTTTTTCCTTGCCAAGAAGGAGGGTCTAAGGACAGGGGATGCCCGGGACATTAATCCATTCCCTTTTTTTTTTTTTTTTTTACTGATTATTTGACTGTTGTTTGTTTTCATATCCAACTAATTCTGTAAAGCCATGTTTTGTTTTTAACTCTTTCATGCATGAATTATGAGAACCTTAATCAAGATTTTTTCCTGAGTGTTTTTTTTCCTCTTTAGGCATGAAAAAAAACAATGTGATTGATTTTTTTTTTTTTTAATCAACCTGTTTTTCATGGAGTTACAAAAATGTCCACTCAGCTACACCATGAATTTTATTCTTGAAGCAAAGAAACATGTATTTAAAACCCAATATCATAAAGTGATATGAAAACAGTGAAATGAAACCATGTTTAACCCTTTCATGCACTGTCCAGTTCTTCTCCAGCTGTTCTCTTGTGTATTAATGGGTTTTGTTGTTTTAGTTCCATATCAGCCAAAACAGTGGACGCTTATGCACCATCCCATACACTGTAATTCAGATCATTACTATAACTTTGCTGTTCTTGATAAAACTGATCTGCAGTAACATGTTTGAGTGTAAATCAATTGTTATTTGTTAGACAAGAAGGGTTTTTTTTGCATATTATCTCCATGAAGTGAGTAATTACTAGGATTAGAATATGTTAAAATGTGAGAAGACATCAGATTAGCAGCATTAAAAATGTTTTTATTTCATTGTTTTCATATCACTTTCTGATATTGGGTTTTAAACACATGTTTCTTTACTTCAAAAATTAAAAGCATGGATATTTTTTTGACTCCATAGAAAAAAAAAAACCTCGATCGCATTGTTTTTTTCATGGCTAAACACTGAAGAAAAAAATCTTGACTAAGGTTCTCATAATTCGTGCATGAAAGGGTTAATGCAGCAAATCTGATGTTTTCTCACATTTTAACATATTTTAATACTAGTTATTACTCACTTCATGGAGATAATATGCAAAAAATAAATATTAAGAATTGATTTCCACTCAAGAACCAATCAAGAACAGCAAAGTTACAATAATGGTATGAATTGCAGTTTATGAGATGATGCATAAGTGTCCACTGTGTTGGTTGATATGGAACTAAAACAACAAAACCCATGAATATACCAGAGTAAAACTGTAGAGTAAGTGTCCACTGTAGTGAGCACTATCCATGAAAAGGTTAATGTTTTTATGTTATATACCTGTTGGGAAGCACATTGAGTCTGCCTTGTGCATGAAATGTCCTCTATAAATAAAGTTGAATCGAATTGAACAGCGGATAACATAAAAGCGTTTTCGACCTCTACTGAAGGAAAAATGATCTTGACTAAATCAGGCCTATTCCAAATCTGAAGATAATCTGTGCTACATTGGTCAAATTTACATATAGATGTAAACTTCAAGCCCAATGAAGAATAAAGATCAGTATCAGAGTCCATTTGATTGGATGTTTCAGACTCTGTCCTTTGTTCTTGTGATCATGATATTTTCCTGCCGTGGAACCAACGGTATCACCATCATGTTTAGGTTGAAGAACCACAGTACCTGGCTTCCATTTCAGATATATGTGGATGAAATCATTCACCTGTTCATCACTTCCATAAACCAAACTGAAGGACAAAAATCAAGCTCTGAGTGGAGGAAATGGATTTTGAGTAACATTCTGCTTTTATCATGCCTTCAACAAGTTGATGATCATTTAAGACTCAATGGTTGAACAGAAACATGAATGATTTCTCTAACCTGGGTCCAATAAAAATTCCATCTTTCACCTTTGCATCACTTTGGACTGCACCAAATTTTTCTCTTAATTTTTTTTTTCTTTTCTCTTTTTTTCCCTCTTTTTTAAATTTAATTTTATTATTATTCTTTTTGTATTTTTTATTTATTTATTTTTATGGCACCAAATTTTTCTTTCAGGTATTGAAAGCATGTGAATTTCCTACACATTTGAAATTTACAAATTCCATACTTTCCAGACCCTATTTTCCAGATGTCTTGTTAAAAAAAATTCCAAACAGCTAACCGGTCTTTACATTTGGAATTTATGAGCCAGTCGTCAGAGAATTTCCATCTACCCATTATGAGTTCAGCCAACGATCATACAAGGCATGTCGAATAGCTCGCTCACCAACAGTGCGAGAACATCACTTGTCCGTCGAAGCAGCAGTGAAACTTGACGACACCTGGGCGGGCCTTAACATGAGTTGGAGGAGGATAAGAGCAGAAGGCGGGGCATTCAACTTGTCAATCTGCCCAAATGTTTTCTGGGACACATAGCCTACTGTATGTGCTCTCACACAAACAAGCGCCTTAAAATAACAGATCGATCCATTTCAATTTTTAGATATTCATAATTTTATGATTTAGAAAATAGAACAGTGGTAACAGTGTTGGAAACGTGATTATTTTTCCATACATTTGTTTCCATTTTTCATACTATTCCAGACCTGGAAATTTATAAAATCAAATTCCATACTTCAGGAACCCTGAATCATTTAGACTTAATAGAGCTCAAACACTGGTGTGATATGCAGTTAATGCAGCGTTTTTCAACCTGGGGGTTGGGACCCAACGTGGGGTCGTCTGGAATTCAAGTGGGGTCGCCTGAAATTTCTAGTAATTGTTAAAAAAAAAAAAAAAAAAATGCTAATAAAAGACATGACAAACTGTGAAGCTGAAACTGCAGTACTGTGGTTCTGTTTCTCTGTCAAATGTTCATTGTGGTCAGTTTCAGATGTTGCAGCTCTTTCATAGTTCATAGTTTGAGTTCTTGTTTGTTCAGTATTAATTGTAAATCCAAGCTGGACTGACTGTACATATCCTGACCAAGGAAAATAAAATTCTCACTTTGTGTAGTAATCTACACCTGGATTTACTGCCTCTGTCCATAATAATATACATTATATAGACTAAATGTTGTCTAAAATTAATGTTTATTTGCTACATAGTATAGCAAACTATTGCAAGATCAAAAACAAATTAATTTTAGCAAAAAAAAAAAAAATGTCGCTGTTTGGAATGTCTGAAATTTGTGATGTTAAAATGGGGTCATGAGCCAAAAAAGCTTGGGAACCACTGATTTAATGGCTGTACTGCATATTGACTAGTGAATAACTCAAAGTCCTGACACGCTGGAGAAATAGAGCACAGAGGAAAATAACTGAGACGAGCAGGTGAAGATTTTAGTGTAAATACATCATCCACTCCGACCTCCCAGACACAAACAACGACAATGCAGAACAAATAATAAAGTCATTAATATCTTCAGGGAATTCTTTCGGGACTTTTATACTGCACAGCTGAAGGCCCAGACCTGCTGCATAGCTCCCCCTCAAAAGCCACAACAGGAACAAAGGTGCGCATTCACTTCTGCAATTCTATTGTGAAGCACAAAGTAGCTTAAATTTCTCTTTAAAAACTGCAAACATGAAAGCATCCGAGGCATGACTAAACGCGTCGGTCCTGTGATGGGTCTGAGCCGGTCTGTGCTGCATCACCACAAGGTTGTAAGTGTGGGTAAAGGCTGCTGGGAATAAACAGCGTCGTCCGCTTTCAAGCAGCTGACTCAACCTTTTAATGCAGAGTGCAGACTGGTGTTGGCAGGGCGGTCCACAGTCTGGACCCCCGTCAGCCCAAAGTGACTCTACACTGAGTCACACAACTTTCCTCCTTGTTTAACTCACGCATTTGTCTTTATGCTCCCTCTCCTCCCTCGCCCCTCATTTCCTTCCTCCTTTTTTCTCTCCTCGTCTCTGCCGCTCTTGACATCCTCTTTCTCCCTCTTTCTTCTATTCCTTTTTAACCATCCAGCCCCGCTCCTTGTGCTGCTTCTTTGCTGGCACAGTTAGCAATGATTACTCATCCTAGATAGCAGAGCATCAGCCTCTCTGCCCTTCCTGTCTGCTCTATCTGCAGTATGAAAGTGTGTGTGTGTGTGTGTGTGTGTGTGTGTGTGTGTGTGCATATGCATGTCTCACAGATTGGTACGAGGGCAGTGCGTCACACCTTCTCGTGTGAAATTAGTGATGAATAAATGACTGTATAATTCAATCTGAGCTCAGTCAATATGCAGAGGCTGAATATTTAAAAGCCTCTAAGCTCATCTGTCAGTGCACAGCCATTAGTAGAGGAGGAGGAGGAGGAGGAGGAGGAGGAGGAGGAGGTGGTGGAGGATGAGGAGAGCACTGCTGGACATATTGGACATACCTCAGGAGAACTCTCCTCCTAATGTAGTCTGCCTCTTTGGTCATCTCTCCGAGAGTTTGTCGACATATCTGCGTTTGTGTGTGACCGTATTTAATAGCGTTTGACTTTTAACAATTCTACTTCCCTGCCCCCCCCCCCCCCCCCCCCCCCCCGACTGAAAAAAGAAGAGACAAGAGAGGTGCTTAGTTGGTAAAAAAAAATAAAATAAAATTCTATAAAAAAAAAAAAAAAAAAAAAAAAAGAGCCAGGCTATGTGCTGGATCAGACAGGCTGAGTGGGAGGAACAATGACCTAGTTTCCAAAAAACACTCGGCAACTCCACCGGCACCACGAGCGCACTGGAGAACAAATCACGCAATGTACTGCCTCTATCAAATCTGGCTGAGTGTGTGTGTCTGTCTCTTTCTGTTTATCTTTGTTTTCTTTCATTTTCTCATTCTTTCATCTTTTATCTCCTGTTTTTGCCTCCCTGTTCTTCACTTTCCTCTCTGTTGCTCTCTCTCTGCTCTCCTTCCCTCTTTCATCTGTCCTACTTCAGGCTAGGCTGGATGGTGATGAGTGTTTGTGTGTGTGTGTGTGTTTGTGTGTTTGTGTGTGTGTTTGTGTGCGTGGAAAGTTGGTAGCTGTGTCATGCTGCACTGCTGGGAGGCCACAGGGTCTCTGACTGCTGTCTGAAGCTGAACAGGACGAGTCACAGCATGCAAACTCCCTCATTCCCGCTCTCGTCTACCTGCATCACCCTCTCTCACATGCACAAATATGCGTAAAAAATGACCACGACTCTGCAGACAGATGTAAACCCTGTACTTGTGCTCACTACTCCTACCTGGATGACCAGATACAGCCAAGATGTAAGGTGAAGACGCTACAAAGTGAAGCTGAACTGGACTCGGGGCGTCATGGTGGTGCAGGGGTTAGAACTGTCAACTCACACCAAAACAGTCTTGGGTTTGGCCGTTTTATCATGGAGGTTGTTTATTCTGTCTGGGGTCTCACCAGGGGCTTTGGCTTCCTCCCAGTATCCAAACACATGCATGTTCATAGTTGAATGTGAGCATGAATTGTTGTTCATGTGCAGGGGTGACGCTACCAATTGTGGGCCCCATGAAAGGTAAACGATGTGGACCTCTTCATAAAATTCAGTATCGTGTCGAATGAATTAAAAAAAAGTCTTCTTTTCTTCCTATTTACTTATAATGGCCAAAATTTGTCTATGCTGTCTATGTCTACGCTGACATCAGCACACGCATAGACATGATGACATCAGCTGGACCGATGCCAAAATAAGATACAATACGTGCGGGGGGTGAGGCATGTTGTACCTGGCACCACTTGATTGAATTTTTTTCAGATGACTAACATAGTTGTTTAGACTCTAATCTGTGGTCAATTTATAAAGGAGAAGCCTTCTACAAAATTTAATCGAATGATTTCACAGATTTCCTGCTAGTTTGAATTAACATCCCACATCACAACATGATGACGCACACATATCTTGACAATTCTGGATGTGTCAACTTGTAATTTGCATTACTTTGTGTCATTTTTTCTTGTTTGGAAACTCTTCAGAGGTCAGACTAGAACCGGGACCAGAAGTTTTGGGCATTGACAAATTAACTCTTTCCACAATTGTGATCTTTGAAACTTGTAAAATGCTTATAATTGCTCTTCTGTGTGCCTCAGAAACACATGAAAGAGAATCTAAAAAGCTGCAAAGCTTGCAAAAACAAAGTCTGTACCACTGCCAAAACTTTTCGCCGCAACTATAGAATACTCATGTAGTGAAAATTGCAGGCGGAGGTAGGCTGAGCTGATACCAGCAGTGGAAAAGCAGCATTAGTCGCTTTTCAACTGAAGGATGTTCACACAACTTAACTACAGTTAATACTTGTCAGCAGTGGTGTAGTCCAGGGTATACAGCAGTATACAGCGTATATCTACTTATTTTTCAGTCAGCATTGCGTACATACACTTCTAAATGCCCCCTGCTGTACACCTTTCAGTAGTAACTGCGAGACAAATTGTGCATTTTTTCCCCTAGGATGGTGAAGCCATGTCCCGCCCTACTCTGCCTCTAATTGGCCAGTACTCACTGCCATCACTGATTAGATTGGTTAACTTTAGGCATGAGGACTGATGAGCCAATCAGAGGCAGAGTAGGGCGGGTCATGCCAAGGAAAATATTGCTAACTAGTGCTGGCCGCCTCTGGAACCTGATTGGACACCTCAGGTGTTCCACCCCAGTTGATTGACAGGTCACTGCATGTTTCATTGAAAGATGAGCAACTATTGGAAATATGAATGACAAGGGCAGAACAAACGTCTTTCAAGTGAGTGACATGATATCGAGAGAACCTACTTTGATGGAGTACATAATTCTGAGGTAAGTTTTAAGGTGGTTTCCAAATGAGTCACTGTTTTAAACTAGTGGACATATGACTGCACATTTAGAGAAGAGATTTTGTCAACCATAGTTAAACTGTGTGAGTAGGCTAACGTTATAAAAGGTTGACGTTATGCAAAGCTAACGTTATCCTATGTTTGCCTCATATTGAACACATTTCCATTCATGCAGCTGCTTGTGTGACCAATAAAACCTACAAACTGCTCCTGATCAAGTCAGGATAATTTTATAATAGTGAGTAAATACTACTGACAGATTTTTAAAAAAAAAAAAACAGGGCATTTTTTTAGGACTACTGTTTTTTGTTTTTTTTTTTTTGGAGGCAAAAATTGAGAGTATACCCACTTCTCCAGGGACCACTACACCACTGCTTGTCAGAGCCTATAGGTTCTATAATATATATAAATGATATACAGATAATAATGCAGTTTACTAGTTATAAGCAATGGTGATGTATAATGTATAATGTTACAAAACTATTGATTTATGTTTAATTCTTCCACAGAATTTTTTTGTTATTTGGGCGACATTTTGCATTGTGTGATAGAGCATGGATCTGCAAACAGACAACTCTAACACTCATGGAGGAGAGTGGAGAGGAAACAGAACAGGCTATTTCTGAAGCTGAGAAGGACACCTCCAACCAGCCAAGACAAAACCAGAAGGTTGATTCTAAAAGGTGGGCTGCACACAGTGACCAGAAAACTGTCTGAACTAGCCTAACCATCGGACTGACCTTAACCAAGCGACAAACATGAGCTGAGAAGAGACAGAGCTAGGATGGGTCTGTACAGAATACAAGTGGGGAAAAAAACACACCAGGCCAAGTCTGCTTCACACTATTGTTAGGCTAATTAAATAGCTGTTACATGGTGATATTTACAAGGACTAAGCCAACCTTTAGAATGAAAACCTAATGACAAAGAGCATGGAAAGAGAACTGTTCTGTGTGGAAAACCTGTCTGGAGTTAAAGGATCTATACTAGAGCCGCTACAGTGTGATATATAAGGGATAATGTACAGCGAGGCAGTCATTATTGGGAAATAAACTGCAACACACTGATCCGCAACAAAAGCCTGCACTTACTTCAGTATAATGACCGTCTCATTGTACATTAGTACACTGGTAGTTACTGAAGAAATCAATAATATGACAACAAATATGGATTTACCAATGATTTTATTGACTCCTAGCACTTAGCACTTAATTCCATGGCAATTATACAGAACAGCAGAAAGCTGTCATTGACTAATAAGAGTCGTAACACAAAAAGCAATAGTTTTGTTGCATATTTTGCTCTGTTCTCCTCTTTGCGCTTTGTATATGACATTATATCTGCTTCGAAGCGAATGTATATGTCACACATGGAGGCTTGGCCAGCGGAATTGTTCATCTTCCAGCCCCTTTTGGCCAGTGAATCAAAAAGTTAATTTCGGACGGCGCATGGGGATAAGACATATGCTCAAACTGTCTGTCGTATGTGGCCGGTGATCATTTTCCAGGCATGATGTCCAGGCTGTGTGTAGCATCCCCAGCTGAATGATGGTCTAACTCGACAAGAATGTATTTTATTGAAACTTTGTGTAACCGTGAACTGTTGTAAACCCGGGATGTACTGGGGACGCACCCTGTGAACTCAACAGAAGAGCTACAGGGGAAAGAAAAACAACATATTACTTCACCTTGACCCTTTAAAAAGTGTACTATACAGTATTTGTGTGCTGTCATCAAACCCATATCATTTATACACTCTTATATTTATATACACTTTATTATCAGCATGTACACAGCATATTTTTCTTAATTTCTGGGATATTCCCTCCATTCTTAGACAACGCGAAAGTGAAACAGTGGCTGTAAATGAAACATGGACGGATGAAATGATATTTAACGCCTGACTCTGATACTAAAGGATAGAAAAAGTCAATGAATTAGTACAGGTCATGTGTTACAAAAACGGTTCAAGGTCTAAGAGGGTTAACACTGACGAGCCTTTCAAAAGGAAAATCCAAATCTTAATTTTCAAAGTAACTGGAGAAATATTAAAATGAACTAATTGTGTAAATACATTTAACTGTATTGAAGGTTATTTACATTGTATAAGGCTGATTGGAGCATTGAAGATAAGGAGAGGAACTTTATTATCACATAGTTGTTAAAAACTGGCAGCATTTAGTCATTCTTGAAGCATTTTCATTGTTGCATCACAGCTAATTTGCTTCCAATCGATACATATGCAGGCTGGAAGGATTTTCCATGAGATTCCAAAAAAACAGTTGAAACGTGGATGGATGAAATGATGTTTGTCGCCTGACTCTGACTGATACTAAAGGTTAGAAAAAGTCAGTGGATTAGTACGGGTCATGTGTTACAAAAACGGTTCTAGGTCTAACTAGCCTTTCAAAATTAAAATCCAAATCTTAATTGTCTAAGTAATTGGACAAATATTGACATTTATTAACATTAAAATGAACTAATTGTGTAAATATATTTAAATGTATTGCGGGTTATTTACATTGTATATGGTTGATTAGAGCATTGAAGAGAAAGGAAAGGGACTTTGTTTTTGCATAGTTGTTAAAAATTGGCAGCATTTAGTCATTCTTTAAGCGTTTTCATATCATATATCAACTATCTGTCCAGTTATAACATTAAAATGAACTAATTGTGTGAATATATTTAACTGTATTGAAGGTCATTTAAATTGTATATAGTTAATTGGAGCATTGAAGTGAAAGGGAAGGGACTTTGTTTTTGCATAGTTGTTAAAAACTAGTACCTTTTAGACCAGGATTTAATCATTCTTCAAGTGTTTTCATTGTTGCACCACTGCTACTTTCCTTCCAGTAGATACAGATGCAGGCTGGAAGGATTTTCCATTAGATCCCAGTGAACCAACTGAAACTGGATGGATGAAATGATGTTTGTCACCTGACTGTGACTGATACTAAAGGTTAGAAAAAGTCAGTGGATTAGTACGGGTCATGTGTTACAAAAACGGTTCTAGGTCTAACTAGCCTTTCAAAATTAAAATCCAAATCTTAATTGTCTAAGTAATTGGACAAATATTGACATTTATTAACATTAAAATGAACTAATTGTGTAAATATATTTAACTGTATTGCAGGTTATTTACATTGTATATGGTTGATTGGAGCATTGAAGAGAAAGGAAAGGGACTTTATTATTGCATAGTTGTTAAAAACTGTCAGCATTTAGTCATTCTTCAAGCATTTTCATATCAGATATTGACTATCTGTCCAATTATAACTTTAAAAATAACTAATTGTGTAAATGGTTCTAGGTCTAAGAGGGTTAACGTTAAAAAGCCATTCAAAATGAAAATCCAAATCTTAATTTTAAAAGTAACTGGACAAATATTGACTTAGACATTTATTAACATTAAAAAGAACTAATTGTGTAAATATATTTAACTATATTGAAGGTTATTTGCATTGTAGATGGTTGATTGGTGCATTGAAGAGAAAGGGAGGGAACTTTGTTATTGCATAGTTTGTTTTTTTGCGATCAAACTATTATTTTCATTTTCATATCATTTAATAAATGAAGTCCAACAGAGGTATTTCAGGGGATACAATATTACTGGAATGGAGTCTCAGAACAAGAATACCAACAGTAGGCACAAGACATGAGAACGTGTCACGGGATACCATAGAACACAGTGATAGTATGACGATAAATTATCGCATAGGTGTTAAAAACTAGAATCTTTTAGACCAGGATTTAGTCATTCTTCAGATGTTTTCATTATCACACCACTGCTACTTTACTTCCAATAGATACATACGCAGACTGGAAGGATTTTCCATTAGATCCCAATGAACTAGTTGAAATGTGGATGGATGAAATCATGTCTGACACCTGACTCTGACTGATGCTAAAGGTTAGAAAAAGTCTATGGATTAGTACGGGTCATGTGTTACAAAAACGGTTTTAGGTCTAAGACGGTTAATGTTAACTAGCCTTTGAATATGAAAATCCAAATCTTAATTTTCAAAATAACTAGACAAATATTGACTATCTGTCCAGTTATAACATTAAAACGAACTAATTGTGTAAATATATTTAAATGTATTGCATATTGTATATAGTTGATTGGAGCATTAAAGATAAAGGGAAGTGACTTTGTTATTGCATAGTTGTTAAAAACTAGTATCTTTTAGACCAGGATTTAGTCATTCTTGAAGTGTTTTTATTGTTGCGACACCGATACTTTGCTTCCAATAGATACATACGCAGCCTGGACGGATTTTCCATCAGATCCCAAAGAACTAGTTGAAATGTGGATGGATGAAATTATGTTTGACGCCCGACTCTGACTAGTAAATAGTGTTAAGGCTTAGTATTTTTTGTTGATTCTGTCATGGGCTGTGCCATTTGTGATTATTGTATTTTTGTAGTTTTTTGTTCTCTTCCTTGTGTGGGTGTGTTCTGTTTTTCCCTCCAACAGATAGCAGCAGATTGAGGATGAGCTGCAGGAGTGGTATTGGTGTGCTGGCTCTTTCTGATTGGTGCTTCAGGAGATGAGCCGGGAAATTTAAAGGGCAGAGCTTCATTCCTCCCCGGACTCCTCTCATTTCATCTCCCATTCTGTATGCAGACCAGCCTTTTGTACATTTTTTGTTAGAACTTTGTAAACCTTGTGATCAAGGAGGGAATCCTTCTCTTTAAGTTTTGTTTGGGTAAGATTGTTGTATTTTGGTTTCCTTCATTTTTGTGTTTGTAGAATATGATTCCCTTACCTGATTTAATTTTTCTTTTTTTGTAAATAAATAACTCATACTGCAGTTCCACGGTTGCTGGTCATTTTTGATATTTTGCCCTGTTTGTTAAGGGACATGGAGGGAGAGGAGTCTCACTTCATGTTGCGTCTCGGCAACCCCTAGACCGAGCGTAACAATAGATTAGTACAATTCAAGGTCTAAGAGTAACGTTAACCAGCCTTTCAAAATGAAAATCCAAATCTTAATTTTCAAAGTAACTGGACAAATATTGACATTTATTAACATTAAAATGAACTAATTGTGTGAATATATTTAACTGTATTGCAGGTTATTTACATTGTACATGGTTGATTGGAGCATTGGAGATAAAGGGGAGCGACTTTGTTACCGGATAGTTGTTAAAAACTAGTATCTTTTAGACCCGGATTTAGTCATTCTTGAAGCGTTTTTATTGTTGCGCCACCGCTACTTTCCTTCCAATAGATACATACGTAGGCTGGAAGGATTTTCCATTAGATCCCAAAGAACTAGTTGAAATGTGGATGGATGAAATCATGTCTGACACCTGACTCTGACTGATACTAAAGGTTAGAAAAAGTCAATGGATCAGTACGGGTCATGTGTTACAAAAATGGTTTTAGATCTAAGACGGTTAATGTTAACTTGCCTTTGAATATGAAAATCCAAATCTTAATTTTCAAAATAACTGGACAAATATTGACTATCTGTCCAGTTATAACATTAAAACGAACTAATTGTGTAAATATATTTAAATGTATTGCATATTGTATATAGTTGATTGGAGCATTGAAGATAAAGGGAAGTGACTTTGTTATTGCATAGTTGTTAAAAACTAGTATCTTTTAGACCAGGATTTAGTCATTCTTGAAGTGTTTTTATTGTTGCGACACCGATACTTTGCTTCCAATAGATACATACGCAGCCTGGACGGATTTTCCATCAGATCCCAAAGAACTAGTTGAAATGTGGATGGATGGAATTATGTTTGACGCCCGACTCTGACTAGTAAATAGATTAGTACGATTCAAGGTCTAAGAGTAACGTTAACCAGCCTTTCAAAATGAAAATCCAAATCTTAATTTTCAAAGTAACTGGACAAATATTGACATTTATTAACATTAAAATGAACTAATTGTGTGAATATATTTAACTGTATTGCAGGTTATTTACATTGTACATGGCTGACTGGAGCATTGGAGATAAAGGGAAGGCACTGGCAGCATTTAGTCATTCTTCAAGCGTTTTCATTGTTGCACCACTGCTACTTTGCTTCTAGGCTGGAAGGATTTTCCATTAGATCCCTATTCCATCTAAGTGCTACGGCCTCAGTAAGTCGTGGAGCGGGCTGACCTCTGACTCAAAAGTCACTGACCTACAGCTACAGCGACGGCTTCCGCCATCTGTCCTTAAAATGTCACAGTAATCATTCTGTACGCGTGGACGTGTGCTGCAGGTTCTATATCCTACATGCTATTTTCTGTCACACGGCTAATGCATTTCTCTAACGAGTAGGCTTGAAAAGTGGAAAAACGTATCACGTGACAGGAGGTAAAATACCAAAAGGTTACAAATAGCGAATGTTCCCCCAGATAATTCCTCTCCACTTGTCGCCTTCCTTGAGAAAAAAGGAAGGACAGAGTCGGTTTGGCCTTGTTGACCAGACTCTGTTTTTTGGCCGGGCTCGTTCCCATAGCGACCAGCGCTACTGCCGTGGTTACAGTCACTGGCACTTCCTCCTGGCTGGCACCCTGAAGACACTTCCTTGGCCTCCTTCTCCTTTTTTCTGTGTCTGTCGTTCCCCGCTTCCATCGCTCTTTTTCTTCATCTTCCTATTTGCTCTCCTGCCCTCCATCGTTCTTCGAAATGTCGGAGCCTGCCTCTAATCTCCTTCTCCCTCTGTCTGAGTTTGTCTTTATCTTGACAGCCCCACTTCCTCTCTGCAGTACTTATCGCAGCATCTCTCTCTCCTCTCTGATTCAGCATCCCCCCTCTACTTTCCCTGCCTCCGTGCTTCCTCCTCATTCTGCTCTCTTCCTGTCTCTAAGCCTCTCAGCCCTTATCTCTCCCTTCTCCCTGCCCTTCCTCTGCTCTCCGCATTTCAAACTCTTCCTCCTCTTGTGTTCCACTTCAATTTAATTCACAATAAAACAGGCCTGCATTTACAGAAAGAGAGAGTACAAGTCTTTTTTTCCCACCCTTTTTTTTTCCTCTGTATTATTTCAAACCACGAGCACAGGCCATTTTCTTTCATTTTGCTCTCAGAGTATCTCAGCAGCAGCACTTGAGGCAAATAAGCTGGCCAGGCTGCAATTTTCCTGATATGCATTTTGTTGGGCTGAATAATAGGCACTTATAGCAGAAGACAAGCAATCAGCTGGTTAATGCTCTGATTCCAAACGGCAAAAAGACAAAAAAACTTTGTCCACATTAGCAGACTCTATTCTATGCGTCTTCTTTTGCTCTGTTTGTAGTCTTTACGATTCACCGTACAGTAATTACAGTGAAAAGCCCCATTCGGACGGGATTAGGTTTACATAGGTACGTGGGGTAAAGTAGTAATTGCCAGAGATTTTAGTTCTGTCCAAATGTGCTACGTCAGTAATCATTATCGCACAATGTCAGTAAAGATTACAGCGACTTTTACCTTCTGTAAAAGGATCCAGGGTTAACTGGAATATGAACAACTCTACACAGACTTTATGGGCAAATGCGGTGATGAATTCAGTAATATCTAGGTCAGAGCAGTAAATGTTGAGGCCAGCCCATAGAGGGGCAGAGGGAGCTTCAGTCCGTCACCTACTGTAGGCAAACGACCGGTCATTAATTTTCTCTAAGGGGAGATGAATCCGTCTCAGAAGGGGCACAAAGGGATAACAGGTGGCAGGGGAGTCCGGCAGGCAGACGGTGCACAAGCCAAAGTTCAAATACATGAATGATGACCTGGAAGCCATTCACACCTGACATCCATTGTGGAGGTAATAAATTATTTCACTGCTGTTGCTTATCTGACTGGACTTTTTTTTTGTCCTAAACCACAGCACGGTGGAATCACATGGTTTCTGATGGTTTGTACCTGAGAAATGTGACAGGATGCAACATGAAGCAGCAGGATTAATGGGAAATCTATGAACCACAACATGTTTAACCCTAAAACTCCAAATGTATCATATTTGATACTTGAGTTTTGAAGCCCTCTACATGATCAATGTAGGGATGTAACCATACGAAAATTTCATATCACGGTTATTGTGAGCAAAATTATCACGGTTGTCATTGTTATTGCAGTATTGTTGAAATTATGCTCAAAATGTTCAAAAAGTACTTATACACACTGAAATAATTTAACCAAGTTGTATTTTTAAAAACAAAACAAAAACAAATAAAATAAAATAATTGGCACAATGTACCTACTGTTGCAGAAACATTCAAATATTAACCCTTAGTGGTCCGAGCCTATTTTGTCTGTTTTTCAGTACTTTTGATTTTGCCTTTATATACTATATAAACAAATGTTTACTATACCCATGTTTGGTAAGTTTTTTTTTCAGCACAACTTCATCTATCTCATGTGTCTATTATTTTTTTCACTTTAACCTACTGCATCAACACAAAAGGACAAAAAACCAAAAAAATATATGAAATCGGATTTGAAAAATGTATATAATTTATTGCATAAATAACACAAAGATGCTTAATGAACCTTTTCAGAGACTTTAAAAGTTTAGTTTAGTTTATGTTAGTTTATTTCAGACACAGACATAATACAAAACATATGAAACAAAAATAGAAATAGTAATAATAATAAACAATACACAAATTAAAAAAAAAAAATCAAACAATAGAAAAATAATAATAATAATAATAAACAATACACAAAAAATCAAATAAGAGGAAAAAAAAAGAAAAAAAAGTGACTATTGGTTCTAAATATTAGGTATATAAAATCAAAATTGTAATAAAACTATACTCAAATATTTGACATAAAAGCAGATCTTTAAATAGGTGTTTTCACCGGAAAAGTACGGTAATCAAACACAGTTATCATGATAATTAGAATTTAAACAGTAACACCAACCGTCTGCAATTTTATTGCCGTTTATCGTTACACCGGTAATCGTTAAATCCCTAGATCAGTGTGATTTTTTTTTTCTTGAAAAACCCGATGTATACAATTAGATACATGTAATATACAGATAATCCACCAGGGAGAAGGAATTCATTCACCACAGGCCTTTCCAGTGACACTACAAGACTGTCAGGAGGCAGAACTTTGCCAATTTTGAAAAGGAATTATCAATTTGTTAGACATGTTTGTGTTATATTATGTTTTATTTATGTGGGTGGCTGTGGCTCAGTTGGTAGAGCATGTCATCCAATGACAAAGGGGTCGGTGGTTTGAATTCACATGTTGAAGAGACATGACACTGAACCCTAAATTCCTCCCAGTAGGGTCCTACTGGTGTATGAGTGTGTGTGAATGGGTGAATGTGAGGCCTTCTAAAGTGACTTTGGGCACCATGAAGGTCTATAAAATTCACTATAAAGGTTCAGTCCATTTACCATTTGTTCAAAAATAATAATATTTGAGCATTGAGACTCGATGAATCAAATATGATACAAAATTTAACCCTTTCATGGATACTGGTCACTCCAGTGGACAGTTCTTCTACAACTGTTCTCTTGTATATTCATGAGTTTTGTTGTTTTAGTTCCATATCAGTCAACACAGTGGACGCTCTTGCATCATCCCATACACTGCAATTCACACCATTACTGTAACTTTGGTGTTCTTGATAGACCTGATCTGCACTAACATGTTTGACTGGAAATCAAATGCTTGTTATTAGACTGTAATTAATGTAATTTTTTTTTTTAAACAAAAGTCATTATTTTATGTTATCTTCATGAAGTGAGTAATGACTAGTATTGGAGTATGATAAAATGTGAGAAAACATCAGATTAGCAGCATTAAAAAAAAATATATAATAATAATAATAATAATAATAATAATAATAATAATAATAATGGATTGTATTTATATAGCACTTTTCTAGACACCCAAAGCGCTTGTTTTTATTTCATAGATTTCACACAGTATATCAGTAAATATATGTTTCTTTGCTTGAAATATTAAATGCATGGTATCCAGCCGAAACTCCATGAAAAACAGGTCCATACATTTTTTTCAAACGCATTGTTTTTTTTTTTTTTGTTTGTTTTTTAATGCCTAAAGAGAAATAAAAACACTCAGGAAAAATTCTCATAATTCATGCATGAAAGGGTTAAATTTATATTTGAAAAACATTTTTTTGGCTATTCAGGAGGACCAGTAAAAGCTCCAGTTTCAAAGAACTGGAATTTTCTATAAATGATGTAATGGTTCAGGCTTTACAGGGTTAATTAAAACATGACACTGTCCCTTCTACGCTCCAATCACCATCAAAGGGTTAAACAGCAGCCGGTGACCAAAAGCATCTACTGATCTACAGAGTTTAAAAACTTCTGAACCACTAATCCTATTAATGCATGAGAATAATTCAGGTAAAATGCAGTTTCTTTGTTTTTCATGGTCATCAGATATGACCCATTTGGACATTCAGAGGATCCGTAGTTACCGTGGAAACACCGTCATCTTCTGCAACATTGATTCATCAGTAAAACCCATGGAGTTTGATAAATGGCGGTGGTTGTTTTTGTGTTCAGTTAATGATATATTTTGCTGAGTTTTTGCCATGCAATGCAAAAGACAGAGGATAACATTATAATAAATGCTGATAAATTGCTTAAGAACGATTAAATGTAGAGAATAATTCATTTGGAAGTCACAACAAAACAGTTCTAGGTCTTTGAGAAGTAATGAATGATCTTCATGTAAGCACATTTTCTTTTTTTTTTTTTTTAAAGAGCGTCCCACATCAGATTGTGAAAACTCACTTGAGGTGTTGAATAACATCATCCACTGCATTCATATAGTTGTAAAAGAGCAGTAAGGGTAATCTAATTACAGAAATTGGAAAAAATAAACATGACGTGTGATGTATAATGATATTTTGGCTTTGGTGACACTATGAAGAGAAAGGCACAATGCAAAACAAACCAAACAAAAAAAAGATTTGTGTTTTACAAGGTTTAGTTTGAAAAAATATTGAAAAATATCCACCTCAGTGCCCAGATACCTGTGCTTTATCCTTGATAAAATAGACAAACACACTTGAGAATGGGGGTGGGATTAAATAAGTTTTTCATCTTCCCACTTCTTTTTGAGTGTAAATGAATGATTTTGGTATTTTTGAACTTGCATGTATTCTGTAAATGTTTGAAATAAACAAATAAATGAATGAAAGAATTAAATTGCGATCATAAATTATAGTGTTATCTAAACTCCAACACTTCCACCAAAATGTGCAGCTCCATATTATTACTGTAATTGATGTCCCAATAATACAATAATGTAAGATGTTCACTCAAAAATGAGTAAAAGGTTCATGTTGGTCATTGGGTTAAAAGTATCACCAGAGTTGGTTTAATGTGACCTGAAATTATCAGAAAATATTCAAATAATAACATTAAAAGTTAAAGTTACTGCACTGTGATGGAGAACTGTAAAACATAAATGCTGCTGTTGTGAAAAATGGCCGTAAATACTGTAAAATCTGAAAAGTCTGTCAGGTTTTAAGTCATCATGATGCTGATGAGCAAAGGAATATTAATATTTAGCATTACCTTTTTTTCTGTTATACATCAGAGGTCTCAAACATGAGGCCCGGGGGCCAAATTCAGCCCACCAAAGGGTCCAGTCTGGCCCCTGGGAGGAATTTATGAAATGCAAAAATTACACTGAAGATATTAATCAATTTAGTTCAGGTTCCACATACAGACCATTTTAACTTTTTCGGTGCCAGACAGTTAAGGGGCTAATAAGCCTTAAAAGTGCCACAGAATTTGGCCGTTCTTCAGTATTCTGCATCGTTTTTATAATCGAAGTCTGAATCGTCATCAGAACTCATTTTCTAGCAGATGGGACTGTTTTGACAGATCGCTGTGTTTACGATATTACTACAAAATGGCCATCTAATTTGCATATGATTTCATTCATAAATTCATTAATAAAATTTCCCAAGCAGAAAACGAAACGCAAGCTCTTCCTTGGTCAAAAACCGCTCGGTAACATCCGACCGATTGCTACTTAGATTCAAAACGCACCGGACGCAGCCGATTCATTATTGATCGTAATTTGCAAGAAGATTTGAAAGAACGTCATCGAAATGTGAGAAAGAAATGGGGGTGGATGGTTTGTTTGTACACAAATATGGCGTGTTCTCCAAAGCTGATCTGATCGGCCCATGGCACTGAAAGAGTTAATCTCAAATGGGTCGGATCAGTAAAATATCATCATAACAACCTATAAATACTCAACTCCCAATTTTTCTCTTTGTAAATGTAAACATTTTCATGTAGTTTTACTGTATTTACACTAAAACAAACTATCATTTCACAAAAACATGAATAAACTGAACAAATATGAGCATTTTGAAATGTCTGAAGTGCAAGTTTACCAATATTCTGCCTGTTATTAAATGTTTTGTTGTAATTTAGATTTGTAAATGATAAACTGAGACACAATATTGTTAAAATTGCACTGTTTTCTTAAGAAAGTTCAGTTTGTTCATGTTATTCACATTGTTTGAAAGAATAGTTGGTCGATGTAAACATTTTCAAAGCATAATTGTACTTTTTTCACTCTAAAACATAGAGGAAAGTTTGGAGTTGACATTATTTATATATTATTATGTTATTATTTCACTGGTCCAGCCCACTTCAGATCAAATTTGTCTGAATGTGGCCCCGAACTAAAATAAGTTTAACCCACCTGTTATACATCTTATATTTCTTTTTCATGTTAAAGTGGAAACTGTTTCACTCCACTGTTCAATACATCTGTACAACAATTCACTTTAGTTTAGTTTAGATTCTCCACGTCAAACAGATGATAAATAAATCAAAAGGAATTCACATGAACATATAGAGCACATTCTCAAAATGTAAATAAACAAATACCTATGTCCATAACTCATGTATAGGCATACACCGATGAGGTCCAACACCATTTTTGTGATATAATAAACACTTTTATCTTATTTGGAGCTACATCATCAATGTGCAGGTGCTTTTCCAACTGTGAAAGAAATGAAAATTAGCTTTGTGTCTGTAAATGATAACATTGTTTCCTCATGTTTTTGTTAATTTCAGTATTCATTCCTCTGAATGTAACTCACTTGTATGAATGCCACTAATTCTGCTAAATCAGTCATACATGGTGTTAAAGTAAGTGCTTCTTGGATGAAGCCCAATGTTTTGCTCAAGGACACTTTGGCCGAGGCTTCTGATTAAAGGACACTTCAGCTGAACCTTTCTGCTCAACATGCCGCCCGACGGAGGCCGATCAATACGCTGCGTTTTACTAGTTTCACTATATTCTCGGTGTTTGCCAGACTGTGTTATACCCTCATGTTGATGCATTTGTGTCCTGCTGTCTGCAGGACCGGCAGTGTCTCTAAAGTATCTTGTGTGCTTGTGTGTGTCCACCAGTGTGTGTGTGTGTGTGTGTTCGTATCACACTGCGTTTTGTCCTCCAACCATGAAGCTCGGCTCTGCATCTCAGTCAGCAACTCTTTCCCTGCTCATCAGCACTCTTTTTGGCGTCCCCTGTGCAGCTGCTGCCACACATACAGAAAAAAGAGGCATACACGCACTCGGAAAAAATGAAGTAGCGCGCACAAGCAGTCGCACACCGACATAAACACACACAAAGTCAAACAAGCGAGGACGTTCCTGCAGACACACACAGACGCACAAACTCTCCCTGTATGTCCTTCCCATCTCAGTCAGCCTCTCTGATGAACATCTGGACCGTAAAGAGGAGATGATGGCGTCCTACAGCCTTTAATGATCAGTCTGTCACCGTGGAAACCGCACACTGTCGCCGCCCACGGCGCTGTCGCCAAGGTGTGATAGTCATAGAGACCAAGGAACACGGTGTGCCGATAAACAAACAAACAACAAGTTTCCCACATGAAGCTTTTTACCTCTTTGGCTCAGATTCAGGGTATTTATATTAAACAAGGAGATTTAAATCATATAACACTGGGTTCATTATTTTTGGAAATTACCAGCCTCTGTGGAGATGGAACTGAGACAGTCGATTAGATTTTTGTGCAAAGATGTGTAGAAACACTAATTAAATCAATTTAGCTTTTATGATGATTGCTTAGTGTATTTTATTTTCCTATTTTCCTTCCTAGTATTGAGTAGGACTGTAAGTTCTAGTACGTTCTAATGCAGCTGACGCCTTTATTTTCATGCAGTTATTACTGACATGATGCTGCAATAAGAGGGGAATCCTGCTGTTTCATCGAAATCAGTCAAAACTGAGGAAATGCTCCAGTTATAAATGTCTGGCACGATGCTGATGCTGCTGTTGACGTGTGAAAATATGAAGACGGTGTGAAGTGCATCGTGTCTATAAGTGAAGTTTAACTGTGTTTTCTGCGAGTCAGTCGCTAAATTAGAAGTGTTAGATGGTACAGTGTTGGTAATATGATAGAAAATTCTATATTCTGAAAGATTACCTGAAGTAATAATCTAAATATTTAAATGTTTTAAGACCAAAACACATCAGAAAATAGGCTAAACAACAAATCAAATGTGTAGAAAATCAGCCAAAAGTCATATAAACATAACATCTCTAACAAATACAGAAAATGCAAATGCAATCATTAGAATTCTTTGAGGATCTTTAGTGTGTTCTATGTAATATTGATATTCCAGACTCTCACTAGCATGGGTCAGTCTGGTCCCAGAACACACTTAGGACCAAAACCACTAACGGATCAACACTCTGTATCCACAGACTGTATCAGTAACTGAATAAAGAATAAAGCTCATTGTTTCCACACATCTGTATTATGGTATCATCAAGTTTTCTTCTGCAAACTAAAACTCATAGATGCTTAGTTTAACAGTCACCAAAATAACACAGTGTCTTATAATCTTCATGTGCTGCATCAGCTGATAGTTTACATAATAGCTCTGTTAGCTTAGCCACAGTTAAACCACTAATCACCTCCGTTTTCTGTACAGTTTATGTCGTCAGTAGTTGAACTAAAGATCTGTTTGGAATCGAACAAACAAGGTCAGAACTGTCACAGTTTAGTCTGAACTGTGGATCAACAAACGGTAACTTCCAGGGCCTATAAGAGGCCTCTTCTGCCTGGACCAGGACTTACTATTTTTGGTTGTTCTCAGACTGTTGAGAATATACCTGCAACACTACAGCATCCACTGGAACTGGGAATGATAACACTGGTCAA
This sequence comes from Sphaeramia orbicularis, assembly GCF_902148855.1. NCBI lineage: Eukaryota > Metazoa > Chordata > Actinopteri > Kurtiformes > Apogonidae > Sphaeramia > Sphaeramia orbicularis. The sequence goes on from NC_043972.1 coordinate 5,263,650, forward strand.
CAACAAATGTATTGTTTAAGTGTTTTGAGCTGATTTAGGATAATTTTGGTGTGCTGAATCCAAAAATCACATTAATTTTGCTCAATCAGGTCAACTTTCTCAACTATGCTAGGCTTTTTAACATTTTTGCTTACATTTATGGGCATTTTCACATCATATGATACAAAATTCTTTCATATTTCTTGCAATAAACGAGTTCTGAAGATTTTACTTTTGCCAGTTTATGATTAATGTTTTTTTTTAATATTACAGGTGAATGAAATGGCTTCGACTAGAAGATCTTGCAAAAATAAGCCTGACGTATTCTGCTACATCTGCGGTGAATACACCATTGTACCTAACAGGAATCAAGTCACAAGTTTCATAAAGTGTGCTTAGCAATCTTATTTTGGTATTAATTATTATATTTTGTGAGAAGATCAAATTTTTCAAAATCAAATTAGCAAAAAAACCTGACCTGATTGAGAAAAACAGATGTCATTTTTGGATTTAGCGGTGCAAAATGGTCCTAATTCAGTTGAAAACACCTAGATAACTTGCAAAAAACATTTTTTTGTAACCCAGTGTAATCACTAAAAGGCTGAAATTAAAAGAATGGAAGTCTCCAAATCCTCCTTCTTTTCAAATGTGGGTCAATGATATGTTGTCATTAATACAGATGGAAAAGCTCCGGTTTTTGAGGACATGTTCTGTGAACACTTTTTCAAGTGCTTGGACTCTGTTTCTCGTGTACTTGGAGGAAGTTAGATTGGACTAAAGGTTATATCTGTATACCAGGGACTGTCCTCTGCCTCTGCCCCTCTGTCTTCAACCCTGTAAAGCCTGAACCATTAAATGACTGACAGAAAATTCCACTTCTTTGAAACTGGAGCCTTTATTGGTCCTTCTGAACAACCAAAAAAACATTTTTTCAAACATCAATTTCCATGTATGAGTTTCAGTTTTGTATCACATTTGATCCATCAGGTCTCGGTGCTAAATATTATTATTTTTGAACAAACAAAAGCATAATTTAACACACGTCTAACAAATTGGTAATTCCTTTTCAAAATTGGCAAAGTTCTTCCTCCTTCCCTAATTAATGACAGTCTTGTAGTGTCACTGGAAAGGCCTCTGGTGAACGAATTCCTCCCCCTGGTGGATTATCTGTGTATTACATGTATCTAATTGTATACATCAGGTTTTTCAAGAAAAAAATATCACACTAGATCATGTAGAGAGCTTAAAAACTCATGTATCAAATATGATACGTTTGGCGTTATAGGGTTAAGTAAGGACTGGCTAGTTAATAATTAATTAGTTGTTACACACATTTGAGCCTTTGTTTTTGTGTTTGTTTTCTAACATAACTGAAAACTGCAAAATAAAATATAAAAAAAAAACCCCAAACAAACACCAACTTAGCAAAGATAATAACATCCCATAATAACTTTATACCTTCATAAGCCTCATAATCAAACTCACTGGTGTAGAAGACACGCTGACAGTCTTTTCATTTCGAGTTGTGTCAAATGAAAACAACAGCTGCTTCTACATTTTATCACTAACTCTAAAAGTTGTTTCTTCGTGGTTCTCATCTCATCTGATCACTTTCTGACGCTTTGCTCAAAGGCCCTGCGGTGTTAAGTTTCCCTCACCATTCTAGACCTGCAGAGTGACTCACTACTCCCTCTAGTGGTCACATAAATCTTTCTGCCTCTTTATTCTAAATCCTCCAACTATAATTTTATCCAGCTTTTCAAAATGACTGAAAGTAGAAACACCACATATAGACCCTTTAACAGAACTAGATCAACCGCTACCGTCAAGCAGGTCACACATAACAACCCAATGAGATATAACAGTGATGAATTCCTTTCCTTTTATGATAAATTGGCCGGTTTGTGTGATTAATGGTATTCTGCTGTACGTTTGTGATAACGGGCACTCAGCCAATTTAGTGCATGAGGTTCAGTTTCCTTCAACAGTCCTCCTCAGCCTGGGGAAACAGTTAATGATGTCCTTTGTGGAGTCGGTTCAAATATTTCTTATTTCAGCTTTGTCTTGTCTGTCAGCTTTTTGATGGCTTGACAGACAGGATTTAGGACAGTGTTTTTCAACCTTGGGGTCGGGAGCCTATGTGGGGTCGCCAGGAATTCAAATGGGGTCAACTGAAATTTCTTGTAATTGATAAAAAAAACAAAACAAAACATGCTAATAAATAACACTGGTCAACAGCAAACTTACTGTTTAAGTTTTTTGAGGTGATTTAGGATCATTTTGGTGTGCTGAATCCAAAAATCACATTAATTTTGCTCAATCAGGTCAACTTTCTCAACTATGCTACATATTGGCTTTTAACATTTTTGCTTACATTTATGGGCCTTTTCACATCATATGATACAAAATTCTTTCATATTTCTTGCAATAAACCAACCAATGTAAATAACAGGCAGGTTGTGACAGTTTTCTTTTGTGATTTAGTGATTTATTCTGAACATGCAATGAAATTTAACATATATGCGAACAAACAAAACATACTTAATAATACAAATATCAAAAAATCCTAACAATCTTAGACAGAAGAACAGCACAATAGTTCCATTTACATGCCTGAAAAGGGGTGGGAAGAAGTGCAAATTATTTAATCCTTATTTAATTATGAAATTTTATTTAATTTAATAATTCTTACACTTATATCCTACATTACTAGCACTAACGTTCACCTGAACCGAACTGTTGGCAGTCTCAGAATTCGCTAATGTCCTCATGCACTGGGGCGCTGTAACTGGGGGGGGTTAATGTGACAAATTCATGGGGCCCAGCATTTGTGTGTCCAGTGGATACAGGTTAGAAGTTGTGACAATTCTGTGTAAGATCCGCTGTATAATGGAGGAATAGAACCTGGGAGTTGGACGTTGAAAGTATGTAAAGTTTGATTTTCGTTTCACGCCAGCGTTAGTTACATTAGTTATAGACCGCAGCCCCATGTATATAACTGCTGCCCCTCCAACCCCTGCTCTTCCGAAAAAAAAAAAGAAAAAAAAAAAGGGTATATGGATCAGGTAACAGCCACTAATTTTGTCGTTTTAAAGCTGCAGAGTTAATTACCTTTCATATTTATTGTAAATGAAAGAGTGTGAGAGGAAACCAGACTTTGACACCCATTTTTTGACACATGGATTGTGTTTTCACACTGTAGTAAATCTACCCCGTGATGCAAACTCTGGATAATAACAGGTTTGAAGGCAGGTAGGAGGTTAAATATGTGATTGACAACTGTAATTATCGGTCACTGGTAAGATTTCCTCAGACGTGACTCTGCCAGACTTAGTGGCTCGACAAAGAAGGTTGGAAAAGTGGGTTCTCTTTTCCACAGCGGTGTGAAACAACAACAACAACATTCATCTGTGCTTATAGTCTTTTGGTTTGGACCTAGTGGTAAAAACTGCAAAAGGAAGTAAGTTTATCCTGTTATTTTAATTTTTATCAATATAAAAAACCTGTCTTTTCTCTTTAAACCAGGGGTGTTGAACTCATTTTCTTTCAGGGGCCACATTCAGCCCAATTTTACCTCAAGTGGTTCAGATCAGTAAAATAATTACACAATAGCCTATAAATAATGACAACTCCAAGTTTTACTGCAAAAAAAAAAACATGAAGTTATGAAAATATTTACATTTACAAACTATCCAAATGAAAAGGATGTAAATAACCTGAAAAAAACTGAAATTTATTATGAAAAATAGGTGCAGTTTTAACAATATTATGCCTCAATTTATCATTTATACATGTTCATTAAAAATCCGATCTACAAAGGCACAAAACATTTACTAACAGGCACAATACTGTAAAAATTGTACTTAATTTTCTTAAGACATTTCAGGTTGTTAATATTTGTTTGTGTTATTCACATTTTATTGTGAAAGGATAGTTTGTAAATGCAAATAATTTCATAATTTAATGTTATTTTTTGCACTAAAACAAAGAGAAGAATTTGGAATTATTTATAGGCATGCAGCATCACATTATGTAATATATATATGTATGTGTATATATGTATAAATAATGACTCTAAATTTTCTTCTTGGTTTAATGCAAAAAAATAATATAACATTATGTCTTGTAGGGCCGCATTATGTAATAATGTTATAATTTTTCACCTCATTATGTAATAACATCGCATTTTTTTATACAATTCTTGAATGCATTTTGTAATAAACTTTGCCACATTTTGTAATAACTATTACATATTGCAACGGTTATTACAAAATGCAGGTGTTGCACTATTTTTTTTTTTTTTTAAAGAAAATGTAATAATTTGGCGAATTATGTAATAAACCATTGAAAAACCATTTAAACTGATGCCTTAATTGGAACAACCATCATACCAGCAGAACAACATTAAGCATTCCAACTTAATTAAAATTCAGTCTAAAACAAATAGTAGGATGTTTCATTTGTCAGCTTTAATCAAATGTAACTGTATTCATTATAATGGAGAATGTGTTTGCAAGATTATTACAAAATGCGGCATGTTATTACATAGTGAGGTGAAAAATTATTACATTATTACATAATGTGGCGCTACAAGTCATAATATTATTTTTTCGCATTAAACCAAGAAGACAATTTGGGGTCATTATTTATAGGTTATTATTCTATTATTTTACTTTCGATCATATTGGTCTGAATGTGGAACCTGAACAAAATTGACTATTAATATCTTCAGTGTCATTTAACTTTCAGATTGGAACCGTTGGCGGTCCGGTTTAGGCTCACGGCCCGCATGTTTGACACCCCTGTTTTAAACCATATGGAAGTGTAATTCCCACAATTCCCACGTAACAAGAGGAGCTTAAATAAGACTCTAACTCATTTTCCCTCTTGGTGTTATTTGTTTAGGCAGGTGTGAACACATGACAGACTAAAATAACTGCACCTATTCGGTCCCAAACGCATTCTGTTGCATTTCTGTCGTGAAGGTAACATGATGCGACCTTCACTGGACCCAAGTACCAGCTGTTTGAGCTAAAAGGCTCCAACCAGGGTGCATTCTGGGATACCTCACAGAACACGTACAGAACTGCAGATATTGGCGTAGCAGCGGTGCCTCTCCACAGTCTGTTCTAATGTGTTGTGTCCTCCTGACGCCACTTTTGTCATGTAATTAGTCTGTACTTTGCTCTGAATTAACTGCTTATGTCAACGTTTACCAGTGTTTTTATCATGGGTCTGTTTTGTGTCTGCACGGCACTTGTCATGTGTTTTGCTTCATTGTCTTACTTTTGACAGATTCCTTTTAATAACTTTGTATAATAATGTTTTAGCTGATTTTTTGTATTTGTATTTATTTATTTAGTTACAGAACAGTGTGTATTCATTTCATTTTTCATTTGATTATTTCGAGCATTTACACAATACATGCAAATTCAAAATTCCACAATCATTCACCTACACTTGAAAAGGAGTGGGAAGAAGAAAAACGTATTTAATCCCACTCCCATTCTCATCATCAAATAACATAAGAACGTTTTAAATACTCACTCCTGTCCTTAGACTTCAAGCCAGAACAATGAACAAAATAAGACTATACCAAATTAGAATGAACTAATTCGACAATATTTATATTATATAACCAAAATGTGTGTGAAAAATAGAAACAAAGTACATTCCTGGTGGTGTTACCATGGGTAACAGTTAACCGTCAACTTACATTATAATAATTACATACCAACAATGGTAAAAAAAAAAAAAAAGAACTACAATACCACAAGTGGTAAAGGACAGCAATAATTACATACCAACAATTATACTGGCATTAGTTGCAAAGAACAAGATGCATGCACCAGATTTAGCAGAAAAACTCATTTCCGTCTGTTGTCCTGGACAAATGACCAACATAATAAAACATCACATAGATTACAAAGCACTAATAAACTGGAAGGAAACAGCTAAAAATATCAGATACAGGAAAGTTTGCTCAGACTGAACGGTTACAGCCAAGTACATAAAAAAGGGCTTACATTCTAAAAGTAGAAAGGATATAAAAGAAAGAAAAAGAGAGAGAGAGAAGAAGAGAGAGGAGAAAAACAGAGAGAAAAATAAATAAATAAATAGACAAATAAAGATAAATAGGCTAATCGTACAATAGCAAACCAGTAGAAAAAAGTGCTAGAGTAAAAACTAATGAGCTAAAAACTTCTGTAGAATTAACCAGTACAATTTATACAATATATTTAACATTTTGTTGCTTTCCACGCTGTTGTTATATTCTGTCTGCTTTCCCTGTGTTAACTTTAAATGTTGTTTGTTGTTTCAATGGCTAATTTAACATCAGGTCAAGGGACAGCAGTTGGCAAACAGTCGCACACTTATAGGACTGATGTGCACTCTCCCTGAAATAGAATAATCCTTGACCGATGTTTGTGTCAAAGAAATATACTAAAGAGCTGAACACAGAACCTTCTTGGTCCATTTCAACCACGTCTGACCAATAAATCATATGATTTGTAATAATGTATTTGATTTGCTTTGATTTGTGTCTATATAAAAAGAAATTTAACCATATTTGCTGTTACTGGCATAGGTTTTAGAAATGTTTTCATACAATAATGTAACATACGGCTCTGTGCAAAAGTTTTAGTCTAATTTTATCTTTGTTGTTTTTTCAGGGTTGAAATGATCATACATATATATTTATGATTCTCTTTTCTTTATATAAAACAAGAAAATGCAGGGAATATATGCACAGCCTTGAAAGACAAACAAAAAACTGAACTTAATGTGTTCTAAAGGTTAAAGTCACTGTTTAGAGTGACAATGAATGAATGAATGCAATAAATCTCATTGTCTGAACAAAAGGGATATCACACTAAATACCACCACTCTGGTTTATAGAAGCTATTTTTACCCAGAAAACATTTGTTTTTCCTGCTGTACATACTTCATATATATCAGATTAGTTCTTAATACAGATACATACATTATGTTTGTTACTAAACCAACAAACATAATGTTGGACGAGGACTTTTGCACAGTATTATATAAAGGGGCGCCGCTACCAATTGTGGGCCCCATGAAAGCTAAATGTGATGGACCCTAGATAAAATTCAATATTTTGTCAATCTCTCAGAAAGTGGGGGGGGACTGTATGTCCAAACTTCAGGCCGATTACCTAAAATGTTCAGTTGTTGGTTGAACAGGACGGAGCAGCACAGCCAACAACCTGGAGGGGGTGGGGCTTGAAGTGGCTCATGTGCATTTAAAAGGCCAGTGCTCCAAACCACCTTTCTGGTGTCATTATTCAGAAATAGGGTTGAAGATGGACCTGTGGAGTTGAATTAATGAAGAATTCAGACCCAAGCAGAGCATTTACAGTTTATGTAGACCACAGGGAAATATTTAAAAATGCATAATTCCATTTTTAAAAAAAAGTAAAATATCACTCCTTTAAAGGAAACATAAGGCGCTATAGGTGTGAAAATGTTGTAGAATGCAAAACAAATGCCATTTTTAAAGAATTTGACAAAAAAATTAACTTTACAACTGATGCTCCAGGAAAAATTATGCTGATTTATAAATAAGTAGAGATAGTGACTAAAATATAATTGAACACAGTTAATCCAACATGCATCTGATGCAATAGCTGCATCAGACAAACGTTTCCACATTTCTAGAGGTAAAATATACATGAATGAAGAGTTTTCCTGACATTTCTCAGAACCTCCAGGTACATGGTTTAAGCCTCCTGCAGACAGAGCTGAGTTGTCATCTGTACTGAGGTGTCAGTCTGTCTGTCCGTATTATACGCCTGTCTGTCTGAGTGCTTCAAAAAAAAAAAAGAAAAAAAAACTGGAACAGCAGTTACAGGATGCTGCAAATCCATCAAAACATTTACAGATACAGATACCACCTCAGGCACCCACACATTTCAGTCAATATCTGAGAGCATCACAGGCCGGACCTGCCCGCACATCGATTCTCAAGTTCAAAATCATGTACGAGTGTGGGTGCAAGTGTGTACGCCAAACTCCCCACCGCCTTTGAAGAAAGAAGACTTCATGTAGACTGTCTACTAGAGATGGGAGAAGGTTACACGTGCACACACACACACACACACACACGCACACACACATACAGTCCACTAAAGCGAGTAAATATTGGATATTCTCCCGACTGCAGACAGTTGGTTCTCAACAGGTGAAGAAATCAAAACATAAAAAATTCAGCAGGTTCACTGGCTGATCGAGTGTGATGGATGGATGGATAATGGTCTGGGTGTGTGTCTGTGTGTATAGCAGTGAGTGTGCGTGTATTCTATGAAGGAAACGTGATGAGAGGGTAGTGATGGGAATCAAAAACCAGTACTTGTAGAGAACCACTTCCCAGTAGCTCAGTTTCTTGTAATTATTAGTCTACTTGCTTAACAATTCCGCTTATCAGTTCGGCAATGTCGTCATGTCAAATGCGTCATCAGGTCATTTCCATATTTTGCTTCTGAAGCCTCTAAAGCGGGGTTTTTCAACCTTGGGGTCAGGACGCCATGTGGGGTCGCCTGGAATTCAAATGGGGTTGCCTGAAATTTCTAGTAATGGGTCAAAACACGGTGTTTGAAATCTCTCTAACGGGACATTTTAGAGACAATTTGATAGATTAGTGTTGCTAAATGACCTACATGTTTACCTCCGCCAAGGAGGTTATGTTTTTGCCAGGGTTTGTTTGTCTGTTTGTTTGTCTGTCCGTTAGTGTGCAACATAACTCAAAAAGTTATGGACAGATTTTCATGAAATTTTCAGGGTTTGTAGGAAATGGGATAAGGAAGAAATGATTAACTTTTGGGGGTGATCGGGGGTGGGGGGGCCCACGGGGGGGCCCACTGATCAGCCTTGGCGGAGGTCTGCGCTCTCCGAGTGCTTCTAGTTTACTTTTAAATTCATTTTTGCTTCAGTTGGACCATAAGGGATTATCCAAAACAAGGAGCTATTTTATATTGAAATAAATGTTGGAATGGCAATCAAAGTTTGCTCTCTGATGGGACATTACTGTGTTTTGACCCTAATTGATTAACCCTTTCATGCACACTGGTCACTACAGTGGACAGCTGTTCAAAAGTGTTCTCTTGTATATTCATGGATTTTGTGGTTTTAGTTCCATATCAGCCAACACAGTGGATGCTAATACATCACCCCATACACTGCAATTCATACCATTAGTGTAACTTTGCTGTTCTAGATAAACCTGATCTGCAGTAAGATGTTTGAGAGTAAAAAACTGCTTATTGTTATTAGACTGTAATTAACAGTTGTTGTTTTTTTTTAATATTATCTCCATGCAGGTATGTTAAAATGTGAGAAAACATCAGGTTAGCAGCATTAAAAATGTTTGTATTTCATAGTATTCACACAGTATATCAGTAAATACAAGTTTCTTTGGTTCTAAAACTAAACGTATGATGTCCTGCTGAGTGGACATTTTTGTAACTCCATAAAAAATAGGCTAAAAAAAAATCAATAGAACTGTTATTTTTATGCCTAAAGTGGGATAAAAACACTCAGAAAAAAAATCTTGATTAAGGTTCTCATAATTCATGCATGAAAGGGTTAAAAAAAAACAAAAAAAACCCAACTTACTGATAAAAAAAATATATGGTGAGTTGAGAGAGTCAATCAACAATCCATAACAGACATGACAAACTGTGTAACTGAAACTGCAGCACTGTGGTTCTGTTTATCTGTCAAATGTTCATTGAGGTCAGTTTCAGATGCTGCAGCTCTTTCATAATTCACAGTTTCAGTTCTTGTTTGTTCAGTATTAATTGTCCTCCCTGTAAATCACAGCTGGACTGACTGTACATATCCTGACCAAGGAAAATAAAATTCTCTCTTTGTGCAGTAATCTACACCTGGATTTACTGCCTCTGTCCATAATAATATACATTATATAGACTAAATGTCGTCTAAAATCAACATTTATTTGCAACATAGTATAGCAAACTATTACATGATCAAAAATGAATTAATTTTGGGGAAAAAAAAGTCTCCATCTCCAGAAATTTGTGATGTTAAAATGGGGTCACGAGGCTAAAAAAGGTTGGGAACCACTGGTCTAAAGTCTGGTGGTATTTCACCAGTACAGATGACACTGGGGCCATTTGCAACAGTTGCAGAGCTTCCATTATGACAAAAGGGGAAACACCACCAACATGCACAAACATTTAACCACACCATCCAATTAGTCTGCACCGATGCAACGTCTCTGATTGGCTGCTTAGTGAAGGGGGCGGAGACCCCGGAGGTGGAGCCGCTAACATTAAACTCCTCCTATCGATGTTGTTAATGTTAGCGCCATTTCACTGTGTCAACCTGCTTTCACTGTTGTTTAGGGATAATCTCCATGTCGTAGAATTACATTTAGATGACGACCAGGCTGAGAGGCCGCAGCAGGTAGAGCTAACAGTCCTTTAACTACACCTTTATTACCCTTCTATCAGGTTTGTGCATATTTGACATTAAAGAGTTAATGCAACCAAAGCCATTTCTACTATGGTTAATTCCCTAAACCAGGGGTGTACAACTCATTTTAGTTCAGGGGCCCCATTAAGCCAAATTTGATCTGAAGTGGGCCAGACCAGTGAAATAATAATAACATAATAATATAGAAACTAGAAGCACTCGGAGAGCACAGACCTCCGCCAAGGCTGATCAGTGCCCCCCCCCATCGGCCCCCCCATCCCCGATCACCACCAAAATTTAATCATTTCTTCCTTATCCCATTTCCAACAAACCCTGCAAATTTCATCCAAATCTGTCCATAACTTTTTGAGTTATGTTGCAAACTAACGGACAGACAAACAAACAGACAAACAAACAAACAAACCCTGGCAAAAACATAACCTCCTTGGCGGAGGTAATAATGTCAACTCCAAACTTTACTCTATGTTTTAATGCCAAAAAAGTTAAATTATCCAATGAAAATATTTACATCTATAAACTATCCTTTAAAATAATGTAAATAACATGAACAAACTGAAATTTCTTAAGAAAACTAAATGCAATTTTAACAATATTATGTCTCAGTTTATCATTTACTCATGTTCATTGCAACTGACAGATCACGGTGGATCAACAAATACACAAAACATTTAATAACAGGCAGAATATTGGTAAATTTGCACTTCGGACATTTCAAAATGTTCATATTTGTTCAGGTTATTCGCGTTTTTGTGAAATGATAGTTTGTTTGAGTGTAAATACAGTAAAATGACATGAAATTGTTTACATTCACAAAGAGAAAAATTTGGAGTTGTGAGTATTTATAGGTTATTATGATAGTATTTTACTGATCCGACCCTCTTGAGATTAAATTGGTCTGTATGTGGAACCTGAACTAAAATGATTAATATCTTCAGTGTAATTTTTGTATTTCACAAATTCATCCCAGGGACCAGACTGGAACCTTTGGTGGGCTGGATTTGGCCCCCGGGCCGTATGTTTGAAACCTCTGCCCTAATCCAATGACAAGTGATAGGGAATTGAATCGAAAGTGATTCAATAATGGAACCCGAATCACTAAATTCCTATCATTTCCCGTCACTTTGACAGGGATGAGCTTTGACCATTGTGTCTCTTGTTTCACCGTCATCCAAACCTGCATATTCCTGCGCGTGAGTTGGATGTATTAAACATTACAGGCGATGAAACAGCCCATGGATTAGCCTAATTGCAGGTAGATGCAGAGGTGCATATTGCCTGTGTGTGAAAAATAAGGGGCGACCAAAATCCAATTTCAGAAGAAAACAAATTTCAAAAGCAGCTCACGACGGCAATAACCTCCACCGAATCGATTCATAACAGCGCCCAGTGAGGAAAGGAGGTGGTGGGAGGTAGAGAGGGGTGAAACTAAGAGAAAGAAAAGAAGGGAAGGAAGGAAAAAGAGAGAGAGAGAGAAAGTGGGGGGGTACCCAGGTGAATCATATCGTTTTTGTCTGAGCTGTGGACCATTTGCCAGTGTCTTATTGCAAAATTTAGGCTAAGAGTTGGCAATTTCTCCTTGAAACAAAGAGAGCCGGCGTTAAGCTGAATACTAATGGGAGCCTGAGGCGTTCAAAATAACTTTGAAAAGGGCAGCGTAACTCTGTCCAAAAAAGAACAACTCAGACAGAAAGGGAAAGAGAGAGAGACTAAGACAGAGGAGTGTATGGAGGCAGATAGGTAGGTATGTGTGTGAGGAGCAGCCAAAGACAAAGGAGGTGACAGTGTGACGGTGGAACTCCCTTCTCCTTCCACAATGAGATTAGAACAGAGTTGGTCTCATTTCTTACTTGGACATCCTGTTCTTTTTAATTACAGTGATGAATGGTATACGTCGCCGCTTCAGTCTGGGAGTTTTCTGTCACTACCTTATACAAGCTGGTGCGTTTGTGCTCTAATGTATGTGTGCACACGGCGTTTCTCTACGTAATCATCAGCCGTTGTTTCATCCTTTCGTTGTGTCACAGGTCACACTTTTTTACAGCGATGTTTTTGTGATTTAAGGTTAAGGATAAGGTTAACTCATTTCATTATCCTGGTGGGGAAATTCAATCTCTGCATTTTCATTTCATTTTTCATTTTCATTTATTTATCTAGACAGGGATTATACACAATATACATTAACCTTAGAAAGGAAACATGTAGCGTGCCTGGTTGTAGCACTAGTGCTCATTTCCACCTGTAGTCCCTGGGCAGGCTGATGTTAGCATTTAAAAAGACAGATAATAAAAAGTAAAACATACAAAAAGCAGTAAAAAATGCATTTTACCCATCATAACACACACACACACACACAGAGTACCTTGCATTAGCATGTAGCAATGAGCTATCGGTGAAAGTGCTCGGGGAACTATTCCAGATCTTCATCAGCACCAGCATAATATTATTATTATTATTATTATTATTATTATTATTATTATTACTCACATATACATGTTTTTTTAACCCATAAAGACCCAATGCTACTTTGTGTCAGTTCCCAAATGATTTTTTCTCTCTATTTCACCTCTTTTTTTTTTTTTTTATATAATTTTATTTGTCGAGGTTTTCAACAGAGAAAAAATAGTAAGAACATAAAATAAGAACATTTAAAGAGGGGTGTTCATAATCAAATGACAATAACAATATACAGGGAAATACAGTTTCCTCTAGAAAAGGGAATATATAAATAAAAAAATAAATAAAAAGATTTACACAAAATCTTGTTGTCTTAATAAGATATTTGTCCTCCATTTCTCCCATATTTTATCAAATTTATCATTTTGGAGCCTGTTGTAGAATGTGATTCATTCCATCACAAAAACCGTGTAAACAATTTGATGCCTTCCAGGGTAAGGCATTTGCATTTAACCATTTTTTTAGTAATAGCTTTCCGAGCAGCTATACTTAACATTCCAAACAAAAATTTAGTGTCCTTATTTGTGTCAAATGAGTAAATATAACCAAAAAGCAACTCACCTCAGTTGAAAATTGTCTGCACCCTTAAGATTTTCCTAATCTCTAAATGAATTACATTCCAAAAATTTGTAATCTGAGGGCATGACCAAAATAGGTGGAAATATTTTACTGCCTGGGTTTCTATTTCACCTTTCTTAAGTGATTTTTCACCATTTATTATAATAATATCCTTTGTATTTTGCATTTTTCAGTGTGAATCATGTATTTTCCCCTATATTTAATTCACTGATCATGTGGATGTTCATTAAAGCTCAGAGAAAATTCAAAGGTTATTATATCAAAATGGTGAAAAATGAGAAAAAAGTGACCTTTTCAACAAAATATAGCATTAATTGAACATAAAAACAAATGTTTCCATCCACTGCCATTGATCCAACTCCATGGGTTTTACTGGTGAATCAATGTTGTAGAAGATGACGGTGTTTCCATGGTAACTACGGAGCCTCTGAACGTCCACATGGGTCATATCTGACGACCATGAAAAGATGACAAACTGTATTTTACACCAATAATTTTCATGTAGTAATAGGATTAGTGGATCAACAGGTATTAAACGTGTTAGATTAGTAGATGATTTTGGTTGCCAGTGGCTGTTTGGGTCTTTATGGGTTAATTGGATTTGGAAATCATTTTGGTTTCTTCCACAAAGTATGAAAAAGTCAGAATTACTTTTAAATGTTACACATAATGAGTAGTTCAGAGAAGAACGAGACGAGAAGCTCCTACGAAAAACAAAGCAGGGTTACAGACGGTAAAACACTTAAAGCCTTATTCACACAGGACTTTCACCACCTCTGTTTTTGTGTGTGAATTTACCGACATTATTCCCTGGTTCTGGAGTCAAGGGCAGGTTCAACACTTAGAGATGATGGATGAAAGACAGAAAAATGTTCCTGCTGTAGGTGTCATGCATGTCACACATCTCATCTTCTGAAATATAAGTTTACTCTTTGAATGAAGGAGTCCATGATATGTCTCCACAAAAACAAAACTTACATTTATCATCATCGGCAGAGCCTCTATAGTCCTTAACCAGGATTCAGACAGATGGATAAATGCACCGAGGAAACAAATCACACCAAATCACAGACATGTTGATGTCCATGTCTAATATTCTAATATTATTACAGGATGTCTGTGTTCACTGAAATAGGATACATAATCAAATGGAGAGTTTGCTGATTATGGAATTTTTCCTTTACAAATCACAGACATGGATGATTTACATGGAATTAAGAGCGCAGAAAACCACGATAATTATCATAAATTACCAGATATTCACAGGTAATACAAGTCTTTAGTCGATGACACGCTAAACATTTTAACTGAGGAACTACTTTGACTTAAAGGGGTCATATTTTGCTAAATCCACTTTTATTTATTTGTGGATTTGGACCCTAATAATTAAAAAAAAAAAAAAAATTGAACCCTCCAGGGGCTGCAAAGCTATCTTTATATTCATGTGGGCAAAAATCAAGTGGATTTCAACGAAGATTATTATTGTTAACGAAAACAAGCGAAATGATGAAAACTAGAATTGAAAAAAACATTTTTGCTAACTGAAATAAATAAAAACTATAATTAAAAGAAAAAACGATAACTAACTGAAACTGTATTGTGTGCTTACAAAACTAACTAAAACGCACAAAAATTATGGACAAAATTCCCTTCGTTTTCGTCTTTGTCAATGTTGGATTGATATAAAATTGATTTATTTTGCTCAAGCAATTTTAGCTGGCAGCACCATATGGCACTTCACAGTCCATCACTTCTCGTCACTTGTCATTTAGAGTCGACTTCTGGTCCCCACTCTACCTGGAAACATGGAGACTAAATTTGGGAGAAAGCAGCGGAATCATGTATGGGATTACTTTGAATTCAACAAAGGACGATAAAAGATATGAAAAAACTAAAACTAAATGAAAAAGTAAGCATTTAGAAAAAACATGAAAACTAAAAACTAGCAGACCTGCCCTAAAAACTAATTAAAACTAACTGAATGACAGAAAAAAAGTCAAAACTAAATAAAACAAAACTATAATGAGAAATCCAAAACTATTATAACCTTGATTTCTTCAACCCGTTTCAATTCCTGCTTAATTTCTTACAACTATAACTAGTTACATCACGACATTGGCACATATAAGGTCAAGACTTCCGACAAACATTTCTCCGAGTACGACATAATTGTTTGTCGGCAGCAGCGGTTGTAGTCCATACTGAAAATATAGGCGCGGAAAAAATAATTAGACCATTTCACCAGTCATAAGTGTTTGCTCCTGGAGGATTCTGTTGGTTTTCTGTAAATTGGCTTAAAATTTGATTTGATCTTTCTCTCCTTTATGTGAAGCACTTTGTAACATGTTGTTTTAAAAAGTGCTATATAAATAAAGCGTCACTTATTTAGTTACTTACCATCAAAAGTCGTCAAAAACAATAGTTATGCAATCACTCCTGTGTGCATCATGTGACTAAAACAGAAAGAAAAGAAAACATGGAAGACATAAAAGCACTGTTTTTGTCAGTATAATGCCATAGCTATTAGTAGTAGTAATTTATTCGCCGAACATGACATATACATACATACAGTTTGGAGTTCTATATTAAACATGGGTGAAAAGGCGAAGACTGAAGCAACAGCTTATTTATACCTGCCCTATTTACAAGAAGAAAAGTTGAAAAAATGAAACAAGAAAAAGAGATGGCACAGTTTAAAACAATAATATAAAAAATCTAAGTATATAATCTAAGCAAAATCTTAGATTCATACTGATAATTGGCTTACTTTATCCTAATATTTTATATTTATTGAATATCTTAGTTTTAAACATCCTTTTAAACGAGTTTTTAATTCTTTGTCAAGGTTATTCCATAATTCTGATGTAAGCTATTGATGCAAGAACTGAAGTGATTTGGTTATTATCAAGAAAACATGGAAAATGGATAGATATCAGCTCTGAAATTAAACTACAATGAGCTGTTTTTGTTGCTATCATTATATTTGTCCAAACAAATATACCTTTAGTTGGACCAGGCACTAAAATGAACAAGAAATTGAAGAAAAAACAAGGGTGGTCTAATAATTTTTTCCATGACTGTATGTCCAAACTTTGAGCAGATTACCTAAAATGTTCAGTTGTTGGTTGGAGTTGTTGGAGCAGCACAGCCAATAACCTGGAGGGGGCGGAGCCTGAAGTGGCTCATGTGCATTTAAAGGGCCAGCGCTCAAAATGACCTTTCTGGTGTCATTACTCAGAAATAGGATTGAAGATGGACCTGTGGAGTTGAATTAATGAAGAATTCAGACCCGAGCAGAGTATTTACAGTTGATGAAGACCACAGGGAAATGTTTCAAAATGCATAATTCCGTTTAAAAAACAAAACAGCAAAATACCACTCCTTTAAGTCATGATGTATATTTTCTACTTCTGAATGTTCTTTGTTTGTTTCTTGTGCTGAATTTCCC
Source organism: Sphaeramia orbicularis (assembly GCF_902148855.1). NCBI lineage: Eukaryota > Metazoa > Chordata > Actinopteri > Kurtiformes > Apogonidae > Sphaeramia > Sphaeramia orbicularis. The sequence goes on from NC_043972.1 coordinate 5,280,585, forward strand.
ATCTGGGCTCAGCAAAGTGAATCAAAATATCTCTATCGCAAAATCTTTGGCTGCTATAATTCAAGTATTCAAGTATCAAACATTTGCTTTTCATATTTCTGTCCGTTTTAGACCTATATTTACTTTCTTTGCAACAATAGCAAAGAAAAAAAAATCTCTTTACTTTTTTTAGATTTCAGTCAGACAGCACATGTTTGAAATGTTTTATTACAGAAGCTGAATGTATTTAGAGTGCGGCGTCTGGGCTCTGAGCTCCTAGCAGGTATGTTTACATATAGATTAGTTTATTGGGGAGTGATGAATAAATATCTTCTTCCCTGGAGCCTGCATACTGTGGGGGTGGAGGGGGTTTTAATCGCTGGCAGTAGTGATGCAGGGCTGCAGCAACTCTGACATGCCAGAGGCTGAGCAGTTTAAACACATTGCCCAATAGGAATATGCAGCAAAGTTGACTATCTGAACTAAATCAACAGGTGTTGTACCAATATACGCATTAATATTTTGGGACGTGCTCATTTATATAAGGAAAAAAATAAGCAAGTATGAGTGAGCAGCTTTTATTTGACAAATTAAAGCAACAGTTCTTTGGATTTGGTCGTTTCATGAACAACCTGAAACATCTTAAAGGAGCGATAAATTGCTTTTTTTAAATGGAAATTTTTTTAATGAACCTATATTTTATGAAGTTACAAAATTGTCCACTCAGCAGGATACCATGTGTTTAATTTTTGAAGCAAAGAAACATGTATTTAAAATGTAATAACAGAAAGTGATATACTGTGTGAAAACTATGAAATTAAAAACATTTTTAATAGGGGTGGGCAAGTTAACGCGTTATTACTGCGTTAACGCATTCATTAAATAACGCCGACAATTTTTTTTAATCTCACGTTAACAACGTTTTATTATTGTTCTGCCTTTCAAGCAAGTCTTAGCTGATTTATACATACAGACTCTTATTTTGAAACTCATGCTTTTATTTTGCCGGTCCACACGGTGCTGTGTGTATGTGCAGCTGAGAGGAGAAAACCGGCGAACTTTACAAGTAATGCTGATGTTTAAGCTAATTTGTTTATGCAAGCAGTCGGAGATGGGTTGCTAATTCTTTCTGCAGGCTCATGTTAAGTTTATGTAAATTCATTGGTTGTGTTTAAGTATAATATGCTAGCCTTTAAACTAACCTTTACTCATTTACAATGTGAATGTTGTATTAGCAGTCATTTTATCTCGATGCTAACTTCAATGGGAAAATCCATAGACACGCTAACGATTAGCATTTACAGGTTAATTAAAGATTTACAACGTCTTTTTATTCAGCAACAAAGGCTCACATCAGAGATATTTGATACTATTCATTCTTACAACAACTGAACATAAAATACTCACAGGCAAACGTTTTTGGGGCCATGCAAACAAGAGTGAAAGAAACATGTCTGTTAGTTCTATGTCTGAACTAACTACGGTAACACGGAAAGGACAAAACATACAGTAGTGCAACTTATTCTGACCACTTCAGGGCCCCTTTTGCTTTCTTTGAACAACTGAACATCACATATTAATGGGCTTATTAGTATTAGTACTGATTAGTGGGACTAAGACTCCTGTCAATCACTCACAACTGTAAATACACTGGTGGGGACATAAACGTGTAAAAGTAGTGGTTTTTTACATGAACATTTTCATTTTAAATGTCTTCAGATGGTGGGGTTGAGAAGGACACAGTTGTTTGGAAGCACTGACGTGCAATTATTTTTATCACCGGAATACTTCCAGTCTGGAATATCACTGAAAGGCAATACATGCTGTTGATGCATCCCCCCCCCCCCCCCCCCAACACCTATGTGATTAATCGCGATTAATCGCAGAAAGCCATGCGATTAATCACAATTAAAAATTTTAATCGCTGCCCACCACTAATTTTTAATGCAGGTAATTTGATGTTTTCTTTCGTTTGAACATACTATAATACTAGTTATTACTCACTTCATTGAGATAATATGCAAAAAAAACCCTTTTTGTTTAAGAAAACTGTTAATCACAGTCTAATAACAACTAGCAATTGATTTTCACTCAAACAAATTAGTGCTAATCAGGTTTATCAACAACAGCAAAGTTACAGTAATGGTATGAATTAGGGCTGAACGATATGGACAAAATTTCATATCTCTATATTCATGCCGGATATCTCGATATCGATATGAAACGATATGACTACGGGTTCGGTGAAAACCAAGCATTTATCAGAAAAATACAAACATGATGATACAAAAGAATGTGGAAAGTGCAGTTTTATTTATAAGAACTCACTGCCAGTCATCAACATTAACATAAAGTACAAATAAATAAATTACAAATCAAACATTTTACTGCAGAAAATGTTTTTTTACTGCAGAAATCTTTATCGTTTATATGGTTGCTTTTTCGATATTAATATCTTGAATGTTCATATCTAGATATCAATACGATAACGATATATCTTTCAGCCCTAGTATGAATTGCAGTGTATGAAATGGTGCATAAGCGTCCACTGTGTTGGCTGACATACACATAAAACAACAAAATCCATGAATATACAAGAGAACACCTGCAGAATAGCTGTCCACTGTAGTGACCGCTATACATGAAAGGGTTAAGGCAGCCCTTCCACTCATATTTTTAAGTTGAAACAACAAATTACAGTTACAGTGTGGGATTAACCCTTTATGAGGCACTCATTGATATACTCCGAAATTTAAAATTTCATCCTAAGTTTGTTATTAGACATCTTCATTTACCACCTCTTGTCTAAAAACATCTGAGCTTTTTGAAAAACATGGCACATTCTAAGATCGACATATTCAACCACATTTGGAAACCCTTCTTGGACTATACTGAAGGAAATGTGTCCTCAATTCTGTCTCCAGCTTTCATCTGCTCTTAAATGAACTTTTATCATATTATATAGATATGAATGTGACGGGAATCTGTCGCTATGCTGACTGTAAATCTTTATTTTTGTTTTGACTGTGGTGCTGAGCTGTTTTGTTTTGAAAAATGAAAATTTAATATATATATTCTTAAAAAAAAAAAAAAAAAAAAAATCTGAGCAGCACTTGTTAAAAAGTAAACACGGGCAACAAAACAACTGTTATAAGGTCATAAACTGACAAAAATTACTCATTTTCACTATTTACAGCTTCATAATGTCCATAAAATCTCCCTGAATCACTGTATAATGTTATAAAAACCAACATGCTTCTGGACCTCACTGAAGCACAGGATTGGCCCTATATTTAACGTTGGAAGAAATTACCAAAAATAGTCTCTTGCCCGATAAAGGGTTAATAAAATATTCTGATTCTGATTATCTGGACAGGAAATGACCTATAAATACACAGTAACAGATCTTATCTTAGATTTTTTTTTTTTTTTTTCATATCACCCAGCCCTATATGACTGTGTAAACATTAATATGTGAATGTGTACATACTGTATGTGAGCCCAGCCCTGCAGCAGCTGACGATAGCATGGTTTCTTTTCATACCTTTAACGCTGGTCTATAATTAGAACCCGACCACACTACGGTTTACAGCACAAAACCCCGTCCACATACACACCTCTGCTGCATCTTTATTTATCTACACAACCCTTTCATTACTGCCCTTTCTTTTACTCCTGATGATACAATGATGTCTCAGCCACACCCCGACAGAGACCCCCAACGCTTGTGATTCATGTAAAAAAACCTCCGTACTTAGTATTTTGAGTGTGTACTTCCACACTCAAAACGGTCAAAATGTTGAGTGTGGAAGGTTGAACACTTCTTGCCCTCAATAATCACAGTCTTGCTGCACGGACGGAAGGGGACGGAGCAGAAAACTTCAAAAATGGTGTCTTCTGAGAAATGTCAATTTAATGTCAGAATGGTCAGATGATATTTGGCCTGTGGAAAATGGGTCCAACTTTTACTCAGATGATTTTGGGGTAAAAAAAAAAAAAAAAAAAAGTGAAAACTCCACTTTACTTCCACTCCCGTTGGAATAAAAGGAAGAGAATGTACCTGTAGTTTACGAAATGAGCGGGGCAGCGAAGAAAACAACACAAAACTGAACCAGGAAATCCCTCTCCAGTTAGTAAATAATGCAGGAGAAAACAAAAAGTTAAGTCTAATGGCAAAGTGTTGTTGTGTCTTCTGGAGGATGGTAATGCTCTGCTGATTAAAAAAACAGTGAAGCATAGATATTGCATTTCCAGTTCCAGTTCTGGTAAATACACAACTGCAACGCTGACCAGTGGACGTTGGTACAAAACAGTGGCGGCTGTTCGTCTTTCAGACAGGGGAAGCTCATTGTCGATTTACATCAAAAAAATAAATAAATAAATAAAAATTGTCAAGTTATTTAAACATACATTCATCCCTCCGTTCCTTTTTAAGAAAATGCTCAGTGACCTTATCGTACCAAGTAGGCGTCTTTTCCAGGGACTGGACCAGTGTCCTCTGAATGTCCAGCAGAGCTGGGCTGCTCAGACGGCCTTGGTCCAGTGTTTTGTGGGTGTAAGACTTCAGCCTTTTTAAACCAGAGATGCTCCTTTCACTCCGACCTAGCCGACAGTTTGATTGATTTAACTATCTACAAAACGATATTAAACTTGAACAAGAAATGATTAAATTATGGAACTGAAACAAGTAAACGCTGAAATTATGTTAAATTGAAACAAGGAAGTCCAATGAGTGTGTTTTATTTACAGTGCAAGAAATGAATGAGTAATTTCGTAGTAGTTTCTCTCTCTCTTTCACAGCAGAATGTGTGACGGTATTAAACTGAACTGTGTCAGTGAAGGAGGAGATCTGAAACTAGCTGTCAATCAAACGGGATTCAGCCTTTCGAATGATCCTCTAATCAGCCCATGGGATTTTGGCGTCCAGCCCGGCCGAGCTCCGCCCACAGCTCCATTCACCCCCAGAGACGCCCAGCGTCTGGGGCCGGGACAACATGGTGGCATTTATCCAATTACCGTCCAGTTTTGAGGCAATGAAAAAAACTGTTCCACTCAGTCCCATTGAAGCCCAGAGACGGACACAGTCTACGGACAAATGCACTGAGCAGAGATGGAGGAGAAAACACAGACACGGGAATAGAGGAGAAGTGAACAACATCGAGTCCGTTGATTTGTGATAAAGCTGATTCTGAACGAACTCATCTGTGAGATGAACGTGTTCGAACACATTTGTAGTCAATAAAATGTCAACACAACCGAACAGATTTAACCATTTAATTTTCGTAATTTTAGGGGAAGCCGGGCTTCCCTTGCAGTCTGAGAAATCGCCACTGGTACAAAATATGAAGCAGTTCTGATTCTTGAATGTTTCTGTTAACTGATAATGAACGTCATAAGATTTTGATTTTAAAGTTGGACTAAAATCTGCCTAAATTTGATTATTTTTTATTTACACTACATGGATAAAACTATTCAGACACATTGAATTCAGGTGTTTCTTTCAGGGGTTTGGGCCACAACATGACAAATGTAATAATAAAGTTTTATATTGTGATAAATATTATTGCATCAGCTAGTTTTGTTTAAATTATTATGTTTATGTTTATATTTATGCATTTGGCAGACGCTTTTTTCCAAAGCGACTTACAGGGGAAAACCAATCAAATCACTCAATCAATCGAATTTTATTTATATAGCGCCAGATCACAACAAAAAGTTATCTCATGACACTTTACATATAGAGTTGGTCAAAACCAGACACTAAGCCAATTTACAGGAACCCAACAGAATCCTCCAGGAGCAAACACTTGTGACTGGTGACAGTGGCGAGGAAAAACTTCCCTTTAACAGCAGAAACCTGGAGCAGACCCAGACTCCTGGAGGATGGACGTCTGCCTGGACCAGTTGGGGTTAAAGAGAGAGAGTAAAGAAAGAGAGAAAGAGAGAGCGATAGAGATAGAGACTGGGAGAGAGGGGGAGAAGGGGGGAGTAGGGGGAGACACATGGAGGCAGTTGAGGATAAGTGAGTGATGATGATGATGATGAAGGCAGGAGAGAGGCAGGACCACCGCAGCAGGTCCAGAGATAATCCTGGGAAAATCTGTGATAATCCTGGGAAAAATCTTATTAAAATATTTAAAATGGAATGTCTGACAGTGCTAGGACAGGAGGTGCTCCTGGAAGAGCTGGGACTTCAGGAGCTTCTTGAAGATAGGCAGGGATGCCTCTGTTCTCATAGTACTTGGTAGACCGTTCCACCAACATAGAACGACCCATGAAAAGAGCCTGGATTGTCTTGTACAAGGTCTGGGGACCACCAGACAACGTTCCCCAGACGAGCGGAGTGGTCATGGGGCAACATAAGCTTTTATCAGTGCACCTAGATAGGTAGGAGCAGACCCACTGAGAATTTATCTTTACTTATATATGTATGTATATAAATATATATATATTTATCTTTGCTTCCAAAATGCCTTAGGGATGGTTTGTGCTTAATTTCCCTCAGTATTGATTTTTTTCTTATCCATGACAATGATTTTCAACATGATATTATGAATTGCATAAATATATATGCCATTTTTAATTGGGGTGTTATCTGTATGCATTATAAGCTTTCCGCGTGTATGTTCATGCTGCGTCAAATACCTCGCAATTAGCAGTTGGGGTTAGGGTTAGGGGTTACGGATATGTAAACTGGTGTAAATTGACACGTGATCAAATGGCGTTGAAGAACACGCAAAAGGATGAAAATGCATACGTATAGCATGCCAAATGCCATACAAACTGGCGTGAAATACAACGTGATTTCCTGAGATCAGTCTGTGATTTTAAATGTTCTATCTCTAAATTTAAAAAAAAATCATGCTCTGACTGTAATAATCTTCTACTACAACTAACCATCTACGTTCTTCACATCTCACTTATACAAAAAAAAAAATCAATCAATCAAATTTTTTTATATAGCGCCAAATCATGACAAAAGTTATCTCATGACACTTTACATATAGTACAAAATCTATATACAAATCAATATACAAAATCTCCCATTAAACTTTAAAAATCAGTATGAACAGGACATCTTATGATCTGTAGCCATGATGTGTTCCACTATTTTTCTCCATAAGATAAGATAAGATAAGATAAGATAAGATAAGATAAGATATTCCTTTATTGATCCCACAATGGGGAAATTCACAGTGTTATCAGCAGAAAACATACACATAAACATACACATACGCGTAAAACAGTCATATAAATTAGAATAAAAAAAGTATTTAAAAGGAGAGTGCAAATACGGTTTGATATGAATGTAGTGCAAATGGTTATAAATATAAAAAAAATATACAAATGCGGATTTGAATATATACAGATTTGGAGAGGTGCGGTTTTAGATATATAAATATGGTATCTATAGAAAGTGATGGACAACATAAATAAAAATAGTTTATATAGTTATAATTTATAAAAATCAACAACACAATATAAAACTATATTATGATATTTGTCATTATTGTTTTATATCCCAGACACCTGGTAGAAAAAGAAACACCTGAATTCAACATGTCCCAATACTTTTGTCCATATAGTGTGTATTTTCCTTTTTTTTTTTTTTTTGACACAAATGAATAAATAAATAAAAGAGAGGTGATAATTTGATGTTAACTCATGGGCCGAATAGCCTCATTCTCCACCAGGAAGTGACTATTCACACATTCATCCATTCTTAATCTATTAAATTCATGTCTTTGAACATTAGAGAAATTGAATCTCTGCATTTTATTCATCCTAATACACACGCACAGAACCTAGCATTAGCATTAGCTGTTGGCATTAGCACATAGCACAGTATGGTGGTGATTAAATGATGAATGAAGTTATTTGCATATTTTATTTTGCATAATAGATAGATAGATAGATAGATAGATAGATAGATAGATAGATAGATAGATAGATAGATAGATAGATAGATAGATAGATAGATAGATAGATAGATAGATAGATAGATAGATAGATAGAAAACCGTTGTTCAAACTTTTGCATTAGAGCTTCAATATGAGACAGTCAACATTGTTCCATAGTTCAGATTTTTTTATGCAATGCAACTGTGAGACTGTCTGAGAATATTGCAGTGTTTTCAGCTGCATTACAATGCTGTTTTATTGTCTATTTCTTCTTCTTTTTCTTGGTCCAACTTTAGCACTTCTGCAATTTCATCCTGATGAACTTGAGGCGCTGAAGTAATTAACACGACATGTAAATAACAGACTTGAAACTTTAACAGCTGAACAGACGTAAAGTCAAAAATACTCATAATTACTGTCTGCTGAGAAGTGACTGCACAAAGTCAGTGATGTATTTTATAGCACCGTTATTATTATTATTTATCAGATTGAGGTGGAAGTCTCATTAATTCAGAAATGGACTCCAGTCAGGCTGCTACTGCTTGTTTGGAAATTCAACATTTTATTCTCTTTCAACAGCCAGGAAACACGATGAATCATCTCCCAACCTGCACATGGAGACACTAATTTTGTGCACTGCAGCAGGGATCTCATTTACACTGGCAAGATGGAGGCTGATGTGACCGGAAGGTTGCTAGTTTGAAATTCAAAAGACACCTGTGCAGATCAAATTTTCTCCTATTAACCCATACAGACCCAGCACTCCCAAATGAATGTTCCTTCTTTTTAACCTTTCTTAAGTGATTTAGCACCATTTATTATAATAGTATCTTCTGTACTTTGTGTTTTTCAGTAAAAATCAGGTATTTTCTTATATTTAACCCTTTGGGATCTGAGCCTATTTGGGCTGTTTTTGAGTACTTCTGATTTTGCCTTTATATACTATATAAAGAAATGTTTACTATACCTTTACTGTATTTTTACTGCATGTTTTTTTTCAGCACAACTTCATCTGTCTCATCTGCCTATTATTTTTTCACTTTAACCCACTATATCAACATAAAAGGCCAAAAAACACATGTAGAAGCCAATAATGTAATAACAACCGATAACGTAATAAATTTGCCATTTTTAAAATAATGTAATATCTGGCCAATATTGTAATACAAGTCCTGAACTGATAACCTAATAGCTTTTGGCCAATAAAGTTATAACGTGTCATGTTATTTGCTCAGTTATTACATTTGCAAAGAATTTTTTTTTTACCAGGCCAATAATGTAATAACCAGCCAATAAGTCATAACGTTATTGGCCAATAGTTATTACTAGTGCTGGGCAGCGATTAAAATTTTTAATCACAATTAATCGCGTGGATTTCTGCGATTAATTGCGATTAATCACATAGTTATTTTTTGGGGGGGGGGGGGTTGCCGGCATCAACAGTATGTATTTCCTTTCAGTGATATTTCAGACTGGAAGTACTCCGGTGATAAAAAAATAATTCCACGTCAGTGCTTCCAAACAACTTTGGCCTTCTCAGCCCCACCATCTGAAGACATTTAAAATGAAAATGTCCATGGAACAGACCACTACTTTTATCCATGTTTATGTCCACACCAGTTTATTTCCAGTTGTGAGTGACTGACAGGAGTCTTAGTCCCACTAATAAGTACTAATACTAATAAACCCAATAATATGTGATGTTCAGTTGTTAAAACTAAGCAAAGGGGGCCCTCTAGTGGTCAGAATAAGTTGCACTGATGTATGCTTTGTCCTTTTGGTGTTACCGTAGTCAGTTCGGACATAAGAAGGAACTAACAGACACGTTTCTTTCACTCTGTATGGCCCAAAAAATGTTTCCCTGTGAGTATTTTATGTTCAGTTGTTGTAAGAATGAATCGTATTAAATATCTCTGATGTGAACCTTTGTTGCCGGATAAAAAGACGTTGGAAATCTTAAATTAATCTGTAAATGCTAATCATTAGCGTGTCTATGGATTTTCCCATTCAAGTTAGCATCCAGCTAATCACATGGTAAATAAGTAAAGGTTAGTTCAAAGGCTGGCATATTATACCTAAACACAACCAATGAATTTACATAAACTTAGCATGAGCCTGCATAAAGAATTTGCAACCCATCTCCGACTGCTAGCATAAACGAATTAGCTTAAACATGTTAATAACACACTGTAATAAACACATCCAAAATAGCGTCGTAAACATGTTTCTAACGGCACGTTTGCATGTGAAATTATTTAGCAAACAACAGAATGATTGATACATACATGTGTTGAACTGCAGGAGTTACACAAAGTTTGATTCAGCATTACTTGGAAAGTTCGCTTTCTCCTCTCAGCTCGTGCACAGTTCACACAGAGCACCAGCGCTTGGTGCATGTGGAGCGCCAAAATAAAAGCATGAGTTTCAAAATAAGAGTCTGTATGTATAGATGAACTAAGACTTGCTTGAAAGGCAGAACGGCATTAACGGAGATTTTAAAAATTGTTGGCGCTATTTAATGAATGCATTAACATGGTAATAACGCGTTAACTTGCCCAGCCCTAGTTATTACGTTATCGGTTCAGGACTTTTATTACGTTGTTGGCCAGATATTACATTATTGGCCTGTTACATTTTAAAAATGGCAAATTTATTACGTTACTGGCCGTTATTACGTTATCAGCTGTTATTACATTATTGGCTTCTACAACACACCAAAAATACCAAATCTGATTTGAAAAATTAATATACTTGGTAACACTTTATAATAAGTACACACTATGAAGCATTAGTTAAGCGTTAACAAATACTGAATTTGTTATTTATAAAGCATATTTCTGACATGAATACTCATTAGTATGTGGTCTATAAGCACAGTTATAAATGTTTTATTAATCATTCATAATCATAATTATTCATCATTCAGTCATGCAGTTTGTTTGATAATCCCATGTGCTGTGTCTTTTCTTTGTTCAAATAACTCAGACTTTTGTGAGTCTTTAGGCGTTGCCAACCTTTAAATGTCATTTGTAAATGCTTTACATGTCATAGATAGTGCACACTTCAGATTCAGATTCAGATTCAAGTTTATTTGTCATTTCAGCATATAAAAATACACAGAAATGAAATATTGTACTCAGGTCCCCGACTGTCAGCAGCATTTAGTTAAAAATAGTATAAGTTACTGATAAAATAATAAAAATAATAAAATACTGATCTAAAAAAAATAGCAATAACAATAACACCCCCCCTAAAAATTACTTATAAATAACTAAAAAAAAAAAAAAAAGTTTTATTTATAACGTGCACAGGAGTAAAGTGCCAATTTAAAAGTGCATTCTGGGCTCAAAGTTCAGCAGGAGGACTTTAGATGAGCTCACACCATAGACTTAATTAATGAGTAGTAAGTGCTTTATAACTACCTGAAATAATGAATTCCTGTATTAAGAACTGTTTATAGGAAAATAAATGTGTGAGTTAGTATAAAATACCCACTAAAATATTCACTAACCATTAGGACATGTCTGAATAGTGTATGTGCGAGCATAAATGCACATCAAAACTGGTTTGTAAGTGATGCAATACAAAATTTTTAAAAGCTGAATCCATGATTTCTAAAGTATGAAAATACAATCATTAAGGATATTGTAGATGAGTTTATTAATGATTAGTAAAACTACCCCCCATATCTTTGTCGCCTCCTGTCTCCATTTTCCAGTGGATAAAACTCCCGCTCATCCTTAGAGTCCCCAGAGTTCACTCTGAACTTGGTAAAACAGCTTTTTCCTACGATGGACCTTGCTCATGGAACAATTTGCAAAACTCACTTCAGCTTCAGCATTTCATTACCTTGAGTGAATTCAAATCTCTTCTAGCAAACTGTTTAACAGAAGTGTGTAACTGCTATTCTTAAACTGGTTTTTAGCTTTTATGTTTCTAGTCATTTTATGTTGTCTTAATCGTATGTAGTTTTATACTCTGTTACTTCATTTGTATTGTACTGATGTGCCTCTTGGTCAGGTCTCCCTCGAAAAAGAGATTTCATTTCAAGGGACTTCTTGGTTAAATAAAGGTTAAAAAAAATTATAACTGTGCTTATAAACCATATACTAATGAGTATTCATGTCAGAAATATGCTTTATAAATGATGAATTCAGTATTTGTTAATGCTTAAGTAATGCTTCATAGTCTGTACTTAATATTATTATAAAGTGTTATCATACAGGGTGGGGAAGCAAAATTTACAATGAACATTTAGTTGTTTTTTCTCAGCAGGCACTACGTCAATTGTTTTGAAACCAAACATATTTCGATGTCATAATCATACCTAACACTATTATCCATACCTTTTCAGAAACTTTTGCCCATATGAGTAATCAGGAAAGCAAACGTCAAAGAGTGTGTGATTTGCTGAATGCACTCGTCACACCAAAGGAGATTTCAAAAATAGTTGGAGTGTCCATAAAGACTGTTTATAATGGAAAGAAGAGAATGACTATGAGCAAAACTATTACCAGAAAGTCTGGAAGATACTATTAAAGAAGAATGGGAGAAGTTGTCACCCCAATATTTGAGGAACACTTGCGCAAGTTTCAGGAAGCGTGTGAAGGCAGTTATTGAGAAAGAAGGAGGGCACATAGAATAAAAACATTTTCTATTATGTACATTTTCTTGTGGCAAATAAATTCTCATGACTTTCAATAAACTAATTGGTCATACACTGTCTTTCAATCCCTGCCTCAAAATATTGTACATTTTGCTTCCCCACCCTGTATACTTTATTGCATAAGTAACACAAAGATGTTTAACGAACCTTTTCAAAGACTTTAAAAGTGAATATTGGTTCCAAATATTAGGTATATAATATCAAAATGGTAATAAATTAAACTTGTAGTCAAATATTTGACATTAAAGCATATGGGTGTTTTCTCTGGTTTTCCCATCCCTCCTGTCATGTGTTTGAGTCACCGTGGACCGCTAAGGGTTCATGTACTAATCATGTAAATGTTCATTAATGCTTAATTTACACTACCAGTCAAAAGTTTGGACTCCCCTTCTCATTTAAATGACATGAGATGGACCGCAGATGGACAACAAGTGCTCAGCATCACTGGGAACTCCTTCAACACTTTTGGAAAACATTTCAGATGACTACCTTATGAAACTCATCCAGAGAATGCCAAGAATGTACAAAGCAGTAATAAAAGCAAAATGTGGCTATTTCGAAGAATCTACTATATAAAACAGGCTTTGAGTTAGGTCACACTTTTTTTAACGACATAATTCCATATGTGTTCATTCATAGTTTTGATGCCGTCTGTGAGAATCTACAACGTAAATTACACTGGTCAACAACAAATTTATTGTTTAAATTTTTTGAGCTGATTTAGGATAATTTTGGTGTGCTGAATCCAAAAATCACATTAATTTTGCTCAATCAGGTCAACTTTCTGAACTATGCTACATATTGGCTTTTTAACATTTTTGCTTACATTTATGGGCATTTTCACATCATATGATACAAAATTCTTTCATATTTCTTGCAATAAACGAGTTCTGAAGATTTTACTTTTGCCAATTTATGATAAATGTTTTTTTTAATATTACAGGTGAATGAAATGGCTTCGACTAGAAGATCTTGCAAAAATAAGCCTGACGTATTCTGCTACATCTGCGGTGAATACATAATAAATAATAAATACATCCTGTTAGAAAATGATTTTTTTTCTCTTAAAATCTATTTTGGGTGAGAACTATATAAAAAATCAACTGATAAAGTCACAAAAATGTAATCAATTTTGTGAGAAGATCAAATTTTTCAAAAACAAATTAGCAAAAAAACCTGACCTGATTGAGAAAAACAGATGTCATTTTTGGATTTAGCGGTGCAAAATGGTCCGGATTCAGTTGAAAAAACCTAGACAACTTGCAAAAAAAATTTTTTGTAACCCGGTGTTATTTTCATTATTTCTTTTCGTATCACAGGATGAAAAACATAGAAGGAGGTTTAATTTTAAACAGCAAAGGGTTCGGACGAATGTGAAGCAAATGTGTGTTTGTGTTGTGGGTGTCAGAATGTGGAATTCTTTGGCAAAGGAAGAGAAGAGCTGTACAAATGTTTTTCAGTTTAAGAGGTTATATAAGGAGAGAATAGAGAAGCATTATAAAAGCATGTAATGAAATAATTTTATTTATGGAGTTTGGATTTGTTTTATTTTCACTGACTGTCATGTAAACTGTTTACTGCAATAGCTGCAACGGCAACTTATCTGATGTAAGCAGATGTTTGAAGAAAGGGGCAGGTATTATAAGTTTTCGTCGTCCTGCTCCTTTCCAATCATTTAGATTCATGAAATTGAAATAAAATGAAATAAATAGTCACGAATATAAAGTAAAAATAGGTGAGTCTAAACTTTTGATGGTAAATTCAAAGGTTATTATATCAGAACAGAGAAAACTGAAGAGAAAGTGAAGCAAATATATCATTAACTGAACATAAAAACACATGCCTCTTACAACTGTCATTTATCAAAAAAAACATTGAGTTTTACTCGTGAATCAACGTTGTAGAAGATGACGGTGTTTCCATGGTAACCACGGAGCCTCTGAATGTCCAAATGGGTCATATCTGATGACCATGAAAAGACACCAAACTGTACTTTACACCAATTATTTACATGTATTGATAGGATTAGTGGATCAACAGGTATTAAACAGTTTAGATCAGCAGATGGGGTTAAATACCAACACCAAACAGATCCTTCTTGACCAGGGGCGTCAAACATGCGACCCCCAAAGGTTCCAATCTGGCCTGTAGGACGAATTTATCAAATGCAAAAATTATACTTAAGATATAAATAAATAGAAATGCAAATGTGTCTCCACATGCATATATGTTTATACTTGAAAAAAAGGGAAGGTAAATTGTAATTCTGTGACTGGAAGTGTTCTATTTTTCTTCAATTAAAAATATTGGGAAAAAAATATCCTGAACAAATATGAACAACCTGAAATGTCTTAAAGAGAAGTGTAATTTTAACAATATTCTGCCTGTTCCTAAATGTTTTGTGTATTTGTAGATCCACTGTGATCTGTAAGTTGTAATGAACATGTGCAAATGATAAACTGAGGCAGAATATTGTTAAAAATTGCACTTATTTTTCTTAAGAAATTTTAGGTTGTTCATGTTATTCACATTGTTTTAAAGCAGGGGTGTCAAACTCATTTTAGTTCAGGGGCCACATTCTGCTAAATTTGATCTGAAGTGAGCTGAATCAGTAAAATAACATAACATATATAACAATATAATATAATAATATATAAATAATGTCAACTCCAAACTTTTCTTTATGTTTCAGAGCGAAAAAAATAAATTTACATTATGAAAAAGTTTACATCTACAAACTATCCTTTCAAACAATGTGAATAACATGAACAAACTGAAAAAATAAGTGTATTTTTATCAATATTCTGCCTCAGTTTATCATTTACACGTGTACATTATAACGTACAGATCACAGTGGATCTACAAACACACAAAACATTTAATAACAGACAGAATCTTGTTAAAATTGTACTTATTTCTCTTAAGACATTTCAGGTTGTTTCATATTTGTTCAGGTTCTTCACTTTTTTTTGCAAAATTATACATTGTTTTAGTGTAAATACATGAAAATATTCACATTTTGAAAGAGAAACATTTAGAGTTGTCATTATTTATATGTTATTATGATAGTATTTTACTGGTCTGACCCACTTGAGATTGAATTAGTCTGAATGTGGAACCTGAACTAAAAGGATTGTTCATATCTTTGTGTAATTTTTGCATTTCACATATTCATCCCCGGGGCTGGACTGGACCTTTTGGAGGGGCCGGATGTGGCCCTCGGGCCGCATGTTTGACACCTGTGTTTTAAAGGACAGTTTGTAGATGTAAACATTTTCATCATGTAAGAAAAGTTTGGACTTGACATTATTTATATGTAATTATGTTATTATTTTACTGGTCCGGCCCATTTCAGACCAAATTTGGCTGAATTTGGCCCCTGAACTGAAATGAGTTTGAGATTCCTGTTCTTCAATAACCTTAGTATTTAATGTATTACTGATACATATTGCCGCCAAAATGAGTCATCTTTTAAAAACTGCATCGCTGCACTGTAAAAAATGACTGTAAAATTAACACCAAAAAGTTTTTAAATTGCAACATAAAAAAACTAAGTGACAATACGATGCAAAGTTGTTTATTTGAAAAGATTTTTGTGTTAACGATTGAATCAAATATAGCTGTAGTTTTTACAGGAAGAGTATGTGAACAAAACCAGATTTGTATGTAGAAATGATGGATTTCTATTGTTTTGAGAAAATAAAACTGTACATTGAAATACAATGTGGTGCCGTTTAAATTGCAAAGACCATAATGTTGAAATAACGGCGTATTTGCTTTTTTATATATATAAAAAGTTATAAAAAAGTAAACATTTAACAATTTAACATTTTAAACTTGTAAATCAATGGGTTGTAGAGTTGGTAGAACAGCTTGTCCAGTAACCAAAGGGTTGGTGGTTCCAATCCTGGCTCTGACTATCCATATGTTAAAGTGTCCATGGAAGACACTGAACCCTAAACTGGTCCCAGTTGGACCTGGTGGTTTTGGAAAGAGCTTTGGACACCATGAAGGTAGAGAAAATGTGCTGAATAAGTGCAGTCCATTTACCATTTAAATCCACTGTTCAATCTGCATGTTTAAAATGTTAAATCTACAGGTTTCAAATGTTCAATCTGCATGTTTAAAATGTTAAATCTACAGGTTTCAAATGTTCAATCTGCATGTTTCAAATGTTAAATCTACATGTTTAAAATGTTAAATCTACATGTTTAAAATGTTAAATCTGCATGTTTCAAATGTTAAATCTGCATGTTTAAAATGTTAAATCTACATGTTTAAAATGTTAAATCTGCATGTTTCAAATGTTAAATCTGCATGTTTCAAATGTTAAATCTACAGGTTTCAAATGTTAAATCTACATGTTTAAAATGTTAAATCTACATGTTTAAAATGTTCAATCTATATGTTTCAAATGTTAAATCTACAGGTTTCAAATGTTAAATCTACATGTTTAAAATGTTCAATCTGCATGTTTCAAATGTTAAATCTGCATGTTTAAAATGTTAAATCTACATGTTTAAAATGTTCAATCTGCATGTTTCAAATGTTAAATCTACAGGTTTAAAATGTTAAATCTACATGTTTAAAATGTTCAATCTGCATGTTTCAAATGTTAAATCTACAGGTTTAAAATGTTAAATCTACATGTTTAAAATGTTCAATCTGCATGTTTCAAATGTTAAATCTACAGGTTTAAAATGTTCAATCTGCATGTTTCAAATGTTAAATCTACAGGTTTCAAATGTTAAATCTACATGTTTCAAATGTTCAATCTACATGTTTAAAATGTTCAATCTGCATGTTTCAAATGTTAAATCTACATGTTTAAAATGTTCAATCTGCATGTTTCAAATGTTAAATCTACAGGTTTCAAATGTTAAATCTACATGTTTAAAATGTTCAATCTGCATGTTTCAAATGTTAAATCTACAGGTTTCAAATGTTAAATCTACATGTTTAAAATGTTCAATCTACATGTTTAAAATGTTAAATCTGCATGTTTCAAATGTTAAATCTGCATGTTTCAAATGTTAAATCTACAGGTTTCAAATGTTAAATCTACATGTTTAAAATGTTAAATCTACATGTTTAAAATGTTCAATCTATATGTTTCAAATGTTAAATCTACAGGTTTCAAATGTTAAATCTACATGTTTAAAATGTTCAATCTGCATGTTTCAAATGTTAAATCTGCATGTTTAAAATGTTAAATCTACATGTTTAAAATGTTCAATCTGCATGTTTCAAATGTTAAATCTACAGGTTTAAAATGTTAAATCTACATGTTTAAAATGTTCAATCTGCATGTTTCAAATGTTAAATCTACAGGTTTAAAATGTTAAATCTACATGTTTAAAATGTTCAATCTGCATGTTTCAAATGTTAAATCTACATGTTTAAAATGTTCAATCTGCATGTTTCAAATGTTAAATCTACAGGTTTCAAATGTTAAATCTACATGTTTCAAATGTTCAATCTACATGTTTAAAATGTTCAATCTGCATGTTTCAAATGTTAAATCTACATGTTTAAAATGTTCAATCTGCATGTTTCAAATGTTAAATCTACAGGTTTCAAATGTTAAATCTACATGTTTAAAATGTTCAATCTGCATGTTTCAAATGTTAAATCTACAGGTTTCAAATGTTAAATCTACATGTTTAAAATGTTCAATCTACATGTTTAAAATGTTAAATCTGCATGTTTCAAATGTTAAATCTGCATGTTTCAAATGTTAAATCTACAGGTTTCAAATGTTAAATCTACATGTTTAAAATGTTAAATCTACATGTTTAAAATGTTCAATCTATATGTGTCATGTCTGCTCCCAGACTGTGTCTGTCTTTTCTGTTTTCTCTGTCATTTCCTGTTTTATTTTGTTAAGTTTCCCTCTTGTGTCATGTCTGGTGTTTTTACTTCCCCTCCTTGATTGTTTCACCTGCTCCTGATTACCTGACTCCTCCCTGATTATCTCCACCTGTGTCCAATTGTCTTCCCGCCCTCTTGTGTATTTAAACCCTGTGTTTTCCCCTGTTCCTTTGCCAGTTTGTGTTCTACCTTTGTGTGCTCACTTACCAGCGTTTTTGGATACCTGTCAGTCTGTCTGCCCGTTCTTGACCCGTTTTGCCTTCCGACCACCGATCCTGCCTGTTCCTTGTCTGCCTGCTCGTCTGGTTCTGACCTGGTTCGTACTTCGACTTCTGATTCTGCCTATTCCCTGACTACCTCAGCCTCCAACGTGTTACCTTGTGTTTCGACCCTCGCCTGGACCCTGACCGTGAGTAGCCTTTCCCTCATGTCCCGTTGCCTCCTGAATTGCCCTCCTGTGTATGACCTGGCTTGTTTTTTGACTATCCTCTGTTTTGCCCTAGTCGGGGTGTTGACGGGAATCCTCCGGCTCGGCCGTGCTGACCATCCATATTCCCCGTTCACAGCCCGGACGAAGAGTCCAGAATCACACGCCTTCACAGACGTGTTAACTATTTTGTGCTGTGTTTTTACTACCGTGATTGTGTTTAATAAACACTCTCAATTGGTCATCTGCATTCTGGTCTTGCATTTGGGTTCAGCCTTCGTACTAGTCCCATTACAGTACAAACTGGCCAATAAGATGAACCCAGCAGACCTAGACCAGGTCCGGGAGGCAGTTCGGTCCCAGGGGCAACGCTTAGGGGGACATGAACAGATTTTGCACTCCCTAATGGATAAGATGACTCAGCTGTCCGTTCAGTTTTCCCAGTATTCTGGTAACCAGGCTTCTGCTCCGGTCCCGCCAGTCGAGAATATTAACTCTGTCTCACCCGTTAAAACCTTGGAGGAACCCAACATCCCACCTCCATCTAAGTACACAGGTAACCCTGATACTTGCCGTAATTTTTGTACACAACTCCAGCTCATTTTTGATTCCCAGCCCCGCCGTTTTGCTAATGAGTTAGCTAAGGTTGCATATATTGCTAGCCTGTTGGAAGGCCCTCCTTTAAGCCTGTTCAACGCAGCCTATGAACAAGGGTCTCCCATCACTCAGTCAGCCTCGGGTTTGATGGCTGAGCTAAAAAGGATATATGACCATCCTATCCGTGGACCACAGGCCGGTCAAAGACTCATGAGGCTGAGGCAGGGAGATCGCCCCATTAGGCAGTATGTCAGTGAGTTTCGTTCTCTAGCAGCAGAATCTGAATGGAACGAGAAGTCTTTGATCTCTGCGTTCCAGAGCGGTCTCAACCGCACCGTTGGTCGTGAGATGGCGCTCCGGCAGGAACTCCATTCACTGGATGATGTCATCGAGGCTGCTATTTGGGTTACTGACCAGTCGGTGTTTTGGCAGCCAGAACCATCATGGAACCGCCAGCCCTCCGTGAGTAAGCCCCACTCAGAACCCCCTCACCCAGTACCTGAGTCCAGCGGGGGTTCGAAAGTGGAACCGATGCAAGTGGGTCGGACTCGTCTGTCGGCAGAGGAACGTCAACGCCGTCTGGTGGCTGGTCTGTGCCTATACTGTGGTCAGGAGGGGCACCGAGTCAGCAACTGCCCAGTGAAACCTAGAACGATGGCAGGTGAGGACTCTCTTTTGAGCAGAACGTTCTGTGTGTCCAGCGCCTCTCGTGTTCAGCCCTTGGTCTGTGTATGCTCTAGTTCTGTGTCTCTGCAGCTTCCAGTCCTGATAGACTCCGGGTCAGACGCTAATCTGATGGATGAAGAATTAGCTAAGCAGCTCCACCTCAGTCTGCTCCCGGTTCTGAAGCCCCTGGAGGCGAGGGCTTTAGACAATCACATTATCTGTAGAGTTACTCAACGGACTCAACCAGTTACTGTCCGGTTCAAAGATGGTCACTCTGAGGAAATCAGTTTTCATGTTTATCGTTCTGACTCTCACCCTCTTATATTAGGTCACCCCTGGCTATCTTTCCATAACCCCTGTATTAACTGGCAAACGGGGGAGGTCCAAGCTTGGGGAGAGGGGTGTGGTTCCTGTTGTGAGGGGGTCCGGAATCCTGATCCTCCGTCCAAGCCAGTTCAGGTCACTGTGGCACCTGTCATCTCTCCGGAGGAGCAGGAGACGGTGTTCCCTGCTCTTAGTAAGGTACCTGAGTGTTATCACGACCTTAAGGAGGTATTTAATAAGTCACGCGCTACTGCGCTACCCCCTCACAGACCGTATGACTGTGCTATTGATTTGCGTCCTGGTACCTGCCCCCCTAAGGGGAGGCTGTATTCTCTGTCTGGCCCAGAGACGGCCGCAATGAAAAAGTATATTGATGAGTCCCTGGCGGCCGGCCTGATTCGACCATCCTCATCTCCAGCTGGGGCAGGGTTTTTCTTCGTCGACAAGAAGGATAAGACGCTACGCCCCTGTATTGACTATCGTGGCCTTAATGACATTACCATCCGTAATAGATATCCATTACCCCTCATGTCTTCAGCATTCGAACTATTACACGGGGCCAAAGTATTCACCAAGTTAGACCTCCGTAACGCATATCACTTGGTGAGAATCAGAGAAGGGGACGAGTGGAAGACTGCCTTTAACACCCCAAGTGGACACTATGAGTACTTAGTGATGCCGTTTGGTCTCACTAATGCCCCCGCTGTTTTCCAAGCTTTAGTCAATGACGTGTTACGTGACATGCTCAATGTTTTTGTATTTGTGTATCTGGATGATATTCTTATTTTTTCCCCGGATGAGGAGTCACATGTCCAGCATGTCCGCCAGGTGCTCCAAAGACTTCTCCAAAACCAACTGTTTGTAAAAGCTGAGAAGTGTGAGTTTCACCGCCCATCTGTTTCCTTTCTGGGTTTTATCATCGCAGAGGGGAGTGTCCAGATGGACCCAGACAAGGTCAGTGCTGTCAGGGATTGGCCCACGCCCACCAGTCGTAAGGATGTCCAGAGATTCCTTGGATTCGCTAACTTCTACAGGAAGTTCATTAGGGGGTTCAGCAGTGTGGCTGCCCCTTTGCATGTTCTAACCTCTCCCAAGTCCGTTTTCAGATGGAACCCCGAAGCAGACGCAGCGTTTGTGAAGCTGAAAAGGGCGTTCACCTCGGCCCCCATTCTGTCGGTTCCGGATCCAGCTCGTCAGTTCGTCGTGGAGGTGGACGCCTCTGATCTGGGGGTCGGGGCAGTCATTTCCCAACGCTCTCCAAAGGACAACAGGCTTCACCCGTGCGCTTTCCTCTCCAGGAGACTGTCCAAAGCGGAAAGTAACTATGACATCGGCAACAGGGAGTTGCTAGCCATCAAGGTGGCCCTGGAGGAATGGCGCCACTGGCTGGAGGGAACCGAAATACCATTCATGATCTGGACGGATCACAAGAACCTAGAGTATCTGCGGTCTGCAAAGAGACTCAACTCCCGTCAGGCCAGGTGGGCTCTGTTCTTCACACGATTCAATTTTTCACTGTCTTATCGGCCTGGTTCCAAAAATGTGAAACCTGACGCTCTGTCCAGACTCTTTATGCCCGTCAATTCAGATTCTGAACCAGGACCTATCCTCCCTGAGAACTGTGTGGTGGGGGCGGTACAGTGGGAGATTGAGAAATCTGTTATTAATGCATTACGTGATTGTGACATCCCGGCTGGCGTTCCGCCAGACCGCCTGTTTGTTCCTGATCACCTCCGCCCACAGGTCATCCACTGGGCTCACACATCCAGGCTGACATGTCACCCGGGAGTCCAGCGGACTGCATTCGTTATTAAACAGCGCTTCTGGTGGCCCGCTTTGGAGAAAGAAGTGGCGGAGTATGTCGCTGCCTGTCCTGTCTGTGCTGCGTGTAAGACCTCCAATAAACCTCCGGTTGGTCAATTACACCCTCTACCTGTTCCCAGTAGACCCTGGTCTAATGTGTCACTAGACTTTGTGACGGGGCTGCCCCCGTCAGATGGAAATACCACTGTGTTGACCATTGTTGACCGTTTTTCCAAGATGGCTCACTTTGTCCCACTACCTAAGCTCCCCTCTGCTAAGGAGACAGCAGAGGCCATGTTATATCATGTCTGTCGATTACATGGTTTTCCCAGAGACATTGTTTCGGACAGAGGTCCTCAGTTTGTTGCACGTTTTTGGCGTGCTTTTTGTTCCCTTATTGGGGCGTCTGTTAGTCTGTCCTCGGGCTATCACCCACAGTCCAATGGTCAGACGGAGCGGCTCAATCAGGTGCTGGAGGCCGGTCTTAGAGTTTTGGCCTCCCACAACCCTGCTTCCTGGAGCCGCCAGCTGATCTGGGTCGAATACGCCCACAATTCGCTACCCTGTGCTTCTTCTGGTCTGTCTCCTTTTCATGTAGTTTGTGGTTATCAACCTCCTCTGTTCCCGGCCCTAGAGAAGGATGTCAGCGTCCCCTCAGCTCTGGCCTTGATAAGGAGATGCAAAAGGACCTGGATTCGCGCCAGACAAGCTCTGTTGAAGGCCTCGGGGGTCTACAAGGCAGCTGCGGACCGGCACAGGACTCCAGCCCCGGTCTACCAGCGCGACCAACGTGTGTGGCTGTCAACCCGTCATCTTCCCTTGAGGGTGGAGAGCCGCAAATTGGCACCCAGGTTCGTGGGCCCATTTCCTATCTCAAAAATTATTAATCCTGTCTCTGTTCGCCTGAAGCTACCTAGGACCATGAGGATACACCCAACCTTCCACGTGAGTCAAGTTAAACCGGCTAAGGAGAGCCGGTTAGTTCCTCCCACCCAGCCACCACCGCCACCCCGGATCATTGATGGAGGCCCAGCCTACACTGTTCGCCGGCTCCTAGCGGCCCGTCGCCGGGGAAGAGGATTTCAATACTTGGTGGATTGGGAAGGATACGGCCCTGAAGAGCGTTCCTGGGTGCCTGCCTCTTACATCCTGGACCCGGACCTGATCCGGGACTTTCATCGCCACCACCCGGAGGTTCCTGGGCCATCCGGTGCCGTCCCCTAGAGGGGGGGGTACTGTCATGTCTGCTCCCAGACTGTGTCTGTCTTTTCTGTTTTCTCTGTCATTTCCTGTTTTATTTTGTTAAGTTTCCCTCTTGTGTCATGTCTGGTGTTTTTACTTCCCCTCCTTGATTGTTTCACCTGCTCCTGATTACCTGACTCCTCCCTGATTATCTCCACCTGTGTCCAATTGTCTTCCCGCCCTCTTGTGTATTTAAACCCTGTGTTTTCCCCTGTTCCTTTGCCAGTTTGTGTTCTACCTTTGTGTGCTCACTTACCAGCGTTTTTGGATACCTGTCAGTCTGTCTGCCCGTTCTTGACCCGTTTTGCCTTCCGACCACCGATCCTGCCTGTTCCTTGTCTGCCTGCTCGTCTGGTTCTGACCTGGTTCGTACTTCGACTTCTGATTCTGCCTATTCCCTGACTACCTCAGCCTCCAACGTGTTACCTTGTGTTTCGACCCTCGCCTGGACCCTGACCGTGAGTAGCCTTTCCCTCATGTCCCGTTGCCTCCTGAATTGCCCTCCTGTGTATGACCTGGCTTGTTTTTTGACTATCCTCTGTTTTGCCCTAGTCGGGGTGTTGACGGGAATCCTCCGGCTCGGCCGTGCTGACAATCCATATTCCCCGTTCACAGCCCGGACGAAGAGTCCAGAATCACACGCCTTCACAGACGTGTTAACTATTTTGTGCTGTGTTTTTACTACCGTGATTGTGTTTAATAAACACTCTCAATTGGTCATCTGCATTCTGGTCTTGCATTTGGGTTCAGCCTTCGTACTAGTCCCATTACAATATGTTTCAAATGTTAAATCTACAGGTTTCAAATGTTAAATCTACATGTTTAAAATGTTCAATCTGCATGTTTCAAATGTTAAATCTGCATGTTTAAAATGTTAAATCTACATGTTTAAAATGTTCAATCTGCATGTTTCAAATGTTAAATCTACAGGTTTAAAATGTTAAATCTACATGTTTAAAATGTTAAATCTACATGTTTAAAATGTTAAATCTACAGGTTTAAAATGTTAAATCTACATGTTTAAAATGTTCAATCTGCATGTTTCAAATGTTCAATCTGCATGTTTCAAATGTTAAATCTACAGGTTTCAAATGTTAAATCTGCATGTTTAAAATGTTAAATCTACATGTTTAAAATGTTAAATCTACATGTTTCAAATGTTAAATCTACAGGTTTCAAATGTTAAATCTACATGTTTAAAATGTTCAATCTGCATGT
>NC_043972.1:5310278-5317778 GCF_902148855.1 Sphaeramia orbicularis
TCAATTATTCCAGGAAATAATCTTTAAAAAATAGAAACACCCCCAAAATTTGCCTTTTTAATAGTATCGTGATATATCATATTGTGATCCTAGTATTGGGATTTGTATCATATCACCAGATTCTTGCCAATACATACCCCTAATTATAATATTATTCTCTCTATTTTACCTTTTTTTTGAGTGCAAATCATTTATTTTCCTATATGATCATGTAGATGTTCATAGCCGTTCAGATTAAAGTTGAGGGTTCTTATAACAAAAACAGAGAAAACTGAAAAAAAAACTAACCTTTTCAGCAAAGATATCAATAACTGAAAGTAAAACAAGTGGCTATTTTGAAGAATCTAAAATAGAAGACATGCTTTGAGCTATGTCACACTTTATTTTAACTACATAATTCCATATGTGTTATTCATGGTTTTGATGCCTTCAGTGAGAATCTACAATGTAAATAAAAAGCCATGAAAATGAAGAAAAAACAGGTGAGTCCAAACTTTTGACCGGTAGTGTAAATTCAAAGGTTATTATATCAGAACAGAGGAAACTGAATAGAAAGTGACTTTTTCAGCAAAGATATCAAAAACTGAAAGTAAAGTGTGAAAGTAAGCATCTTTGGGTACTAAGAAAAGCGCTATATAATGTATTATTATTATTATTATTATTATTATTATTATTATTATTATTATTATTATTAAAACACGTGTCTCCATCCACTGTCAGTGATCCAACTCCATGGGTTTTACTGGTGAATCAATGTTGTAGAAGATGACAGTGTTTCCATGGTAACTACGGAGCCTCTGAATGTCCAAATGGGTCATATCTGATGACCCTGAGAAGATGACAAACTATATTTTATACCAATTATTGACATGTATTGATAGGATTAGTGGATCAACAGGTATTAAACAGTTTAAATCAGCAGATGGTTTTGGGTTACGGTGGATGTTTGGGTCTTTATGGGTTAAAATGAACGAATCCAACACTTTTAATGCTAACAGACTCTAAACAGACTTCAATAAACCTGCTAGCCTAGCCACAGTGATGCTAACAACGCACAGTGTAGAGCGGTGGTAACTAACAGAGCCTCTGAACGTCCAAATGGGTCATATCTGATGACCATGAAAAGATGATGACCTGTGTTTTACACCAATTATTTACACGTATTGATAGGATTAAAGTTTTTTTTTTTTTTTTTTTTTTAATATTCAACAAGACAAAGTAATCTTACTTAGTCCTTAGAAATAAAACAGGTAGTAAGAAGTCATGGAAGAAACAAAAAAGCAAAAACAAAACTTATACATATACATGACTTCATTTGCACATTCGAAAAGGAGTGGAAGGAAGTATAACTTTAGGTTCAGAAGTTATTAAACGTTTTAGATCAGTAGATGCTTGTGGTTGTCAGAGGATGTTTGGGTCTTTATGGGTTAAAGTTCACTAAACATCTAAATTCAACCAATCAGGACTCGTCTAGATTAGACTTCACCTTTTTATTTTAACCATCTGCATCTCTGTCTTCCATTTTCCTAACACACAAGTAAGTTTTTCTCAAAGCATTCACATTTGTTAGGGAACATTTCTTGCTCCAAGCTACTTTTTTTTAGAACATTTTTTGCAAATCCTGCCTTTTAAAAAAATGATGAGATCGACTGGTAGCTACATATCACAAAAACTGAGTAAAATACAAGTTACTGCATTTGTGTAAAGGTTAATAAGACGCAAAAACACTGAACAGAAGTCTAGAACATTAAAAGGTAGATTCAGTTCATGTATCATGTATTAAAACAAGCTCAGCTCGTGAAATAAAAAGTATATATTCTGTTTTATTTACACAGTTTGGTTTAATATTTTCCTGATTTATAGAAGACTGGTGACTAGTGAAGGTTTCCTAAAATGGTGTCCAGGCCTTCATTTATTGCAGTTGTAAGATGTACTACACCTTTATTTGAAAGAGACTTGTAATTTCATCTTTTTAACAGGCAGAAAATAGTCCTATTAAGTAAAAAACATTGCAATCTTACAAGTACTGTAATGTGTTTTTGAATAATTGCATCACATCCCTTTCAAAATAAAAGCCCTCTAGTGTTTCAGTGGATAGTAATCGCCGACTGCTCGGTGTTGTTCGTTCTTAAATACACCGCTAGGTGCTACTTGGACACATCATCAGTGATGAACCCGAGGTCATAGGGTGTTTCGGGTCTTTGATCATCAAACACCCTCGCTCGGGCGACCCAGCCGGGGGTGATCAGTCCCCGGCTTGTGTCCAAGTGGCCCACTACTCCACGGATCTCCCCTCCGGATCCATAGCCACCTTGAGGCTTTTTCCGCAGCCTCTATGATACTCTTGATGGCTCTTCTGCACAGCTGACCTTTTACTCCAAGGAGTTTTAGGGTTCGGGGTAGTGACTGGCCAGCAAAACCCCGGCACCCCACCTCGACTGGTTCGCAGCGGGCTTTCCAGCCATTGCTCCGGCACTCAGTCACCAGTTCAGCATATTTGGCCCTCTTGCGTTCGTTGGCCTCCTCCATTCTGTCCTCCCAGGGGACAGTAAGCTCAACCAGAACCACTTGCTTTGTTGACTCTGATGTTAACACCATGTCTGGCCGAAGTAAAGTGGCCGAGATGTTCTCTGGGAATTTGAGCTGTCTTCCCAGGTCGACATGGAGTTTCCAGTCTCGTGCAGTGGTGAGGAGCCCCCCAGAGGAACTTGGCTGATGTTGTGCCTTCTCCCCAGCTCTGACGAAAGTGATGGACTGCTTGGGGGTGTGCTGGTATTTGCAGTTGGTAAGTGCTGAGCTGAGCGTGTCTGCCAGAGCCCTGAGGACCTGGTCGTGACGCCAGCGGTACCGCCCTTCCCCCAAGGCCTTCGGGCAGCAACTGAGGATGTGCTCTAGGGTGGCTCTCTTCAGGCACAGCTGGCATGCTGCAGTGTCTGCCAAGCCCCATCGCAGCAGATTGGTTGGGCTAGGGAGAACGTCATATACTGATTGGATGAGGAACTTCATGTGCTGGGGTTCGAGTCTCCAGAGCTCTGGCCAGGTGATTTTCCACTGTTCGGCGTGCTCCCACCTCGTCCAGGCGCCTTGTTGGTACATAGCCACCATCTTGACCCGCCGATCTTCCTCCACCTCTGCTCTGATCACATCCTGTACCATTTGACGTTTCTCCCTTCCTCTGGCTTTGTCGTAGCGGGGCTTGGGGAAGCTGCCAAGTCCCGCCCGGCCCACTGCCATGTTGCCCACCAAGATGTTGTGCTGCAGTCGTGCCTCTGCTCTGTCAATGGCTTCCTGTGCCTTCCACTTTCTCCCAGTTTTCACCAGGATCCCTGCTGTGGCGACTTTCTTGTCGGAGGAGTCCCGGTACATCATCAGCTCCCTGGCACGTGTGACCTTAAACTCTTCCACCAGGCCGCTGATTGGAAGTTGCAGTATGGTGGAATGGCCATACAGAGCGATGCTGCTGAGGGATCGGGGGAGCCCAAGCCACCTGCGGAGAAACTGACTGATGGTCCGTTCCAGTGTCTCCACCATTGACATGGGCACCTCATAGACAAGCAGGGGCCAAAGGAGTCTTGGCAAGACTCCGTGTTGGTAGATCCAGGTTTTGAATTTCCCTGGTAGCCCCGACTTGTCTATTGCTGTGAGCCATGATGTCAGCTCAGCCTTGGTATGCTGGAGTGCGTCTGAGTCCCTCAAGGAGCAGTTGAAGACCTTGCCCAGGCTCTTGACAGGTTTTTCCGTCATCGTTGGAATTGGTGTCCCTCCTATGGTAAAGCGGAACCGGTCGGCCACCCTGCCTTTCTTCAGGACCAGAGACCTGGACTTGGTGGGCTTGAAACTCATCCTCGCCCAAGAGATGAGCCGCTCTAGCCCCTGGAGAAGCCATCTGCAGCCGGGAACAGAGGTTGCCATCACTGTGAGGTCGTCCATAAATGCTCTTATGGGAGGCTGCCGAGTACCAGATCTCGACAAGGGGCCTCTACACTCCACCTCAGCTGACTTCACAATCATGTTCATAGCCAGGGAGAAGAGTGGCACTGAAATAGTGCAGCCGGTTATAATACCCTTCTCCAGGCGTTGCCAGGCAGATGTTAATGATCCCGAAGTTACCCTCAGCTGGAAGTTGTTGTAATAGTCCAGGATGAGGTTGGTGATGGACACTGGCACATGATGTCTTGTCAGTGCTGTTTCGACGAGCTTGTGGGGAATGGATCCATAGGCGTTTGTTAGGTCCAGCCAGAGTGTTGCCAAATCCCCTCTGCTTTCCCTTGCCTCCCGGATCAGCTGCGAGACAACACCCGTGTGTTCTAGGCATCCCGGAACACCTGGAACTCCCCCCTTCTGTACTGAGGTGTCTATATAGCCGTTCTTCAAGAGGAAGTCTGTAAGCCGTTGGGATACTATCTTGAAGAAGATCTTCCCTTCAACACATAGCAGCGAGATGATACGGAACTGCTCGATGTTACTTGCATCCTCTTCTTTCGGAATCCAGACTCAACAGTTTTAATTGTGTAAATGTCATCTCATGCTTTTAAGTTTCCACATATGACAGTTTTGCTGAAAAAGCGAGACACACACCTGCAGTGGCCGAGGTTCAGACAATAACACTTCAGTGTGAGTGATCCAGAACAATAAAGAGTTGAAAACAGTTGGAATAAATTAAACTTCATTAAACATTCTTCTCAACTGGCAGCACATTACACCAGTGGTGCCAGAACTTTATCCATATTAAACTGTAACTGAGAACCAGCCTTTTGTTCACGTCAATCTCGACACTGGCTTTTATTTAAAACCCAGTTCGACTAATGTTATATTCTTATTCTTCTTTAGTCCTTTTATTCAATCGTTAACTGTTTCTGATTTGTTGTCTTTTATTGTTTCATTCCTTTTGTATTTAGCTTCTATTTTATGATGTGATGTCTTTTATTTCAATGTTTTTCTCTTCATTTTCTGTTACTGTTTTTATAACCCTGCCCCCCACCCCCCACCCCCCGAAGGGGAGGCAAGGGGTATTGTGTTGGTTGGGTTTGTTTCTTTGTTTGTTTATTAACACTTTTGCTGCAAAACTAGTGGCTGAATTCATACCAAATTGGTTTATAGATTGCCACTAGTCGCTTTTCCATTTACCCTCAAATTACATGAATATATCTTGTGCATAAAAATTTACCTAATGGATTAAACGTTTTTGTGCTGGCAAGAGGTGGTTTTTCGGGCGTAGCACAACTGGTATATCACGCAAAACTGCAATGGAAAGACCTTTTTCTGCAACTAGAGTCACCTGAATACAAAACCCAGATGTTGACAGACGTTACAACCAGCGAAGACAAAGAGTTTTAAAAGAAACATGGTGCGGTATGTGTGGACACACCAGGACACAGAATCATTTTTTAAATTTAGTACGGGATAGAGAGTAATACATAATAATAATGAATATATCTGTAAATCAACATGATATTTACGTTCGTCGCCATCTTTATGGAATGACTTCTCGTGTCATCTCACAATAATAAATAAACAAATCATCGCATTCGTGATTCAAAGGAAAAAACAACTTTACGCACTTCTGTTTTTTTCGATATTTAGTAAATATCGGTAAAGCTTTGCACAGATGTCCAATGGAAAAGCGACTAGAGACCCAGAATAGATATGATTACATTTTGGGAAAAGTAGGTCAAAGTTCAATTTTTTTTTTAAATTTCTAAAATATTTTTTTTCCCATTTACTTATAATGGGCAAAATTTGTCTATGCTGACATCAGCACATGCATAGACATGATGACATCAGCTGGATTGATGCAAAAATAAGCTACAATACGTGCGAATGGCGGGGTTTGTTGTGCCTGGAACCACTTATTCCATTTTTTTCTTGCGTTTGCATTATTTCACCTGTTATTTTGACCTTCTTACATCTTAATATTTTTCTCTACATCATCTACTGTGTATCTTGTACCTTTTTATCCCCTTGTTTTGTTGAGAACATTTCGATAGCAATGTTGCCACACCCAAATTTGTGCATATTATATATAGGTACAAATCTCTATACCTAAAACAACAGCAGACTCAGGAACAGTTTTTATGCTAATGCTATTTGTGTAGTGAACTCAGCACACAAATAATTTTAGTCTTATTTTAATCTGACAGTTTTTTTTTTTTTTTTATAATGTTCTTATACTTGTTGGTTCAGTTGGTGTGTGTTGTTTTTATATTATTTATTTATGTTTTTAAATGCACTTTAAAGGTTTGCACTTTCAATTTTGTTGTCTGTACTGGACGATGACAATAAAGACTATTCTGTTCTTCAGATAGATGGCGCTTATAGATTTCTTTACCTGTATTTCAGTCTTGCAGTTACAATAGTGTAGCTGAAGGCAGTAGACTGGGCTCAGGTACAGTAAAAGCTAAAAGACATATTTTGGGTAAAGTCTTGGCATCCTATTCTGAAAGCTTAGAGGCTTTTTAAGGACACCATGAGAAGCTGCAACTAAAAACCCTCTCCGCTATTATTGCGAAATTTCCCTTCATTAAAATAAAGAAGTGGGACTAAATGAACTAACAGAGGGAATGTGTGTTGAAACGTCCAGAGTTTTGAAAAAAAACGGAGCTGAAACGCTTTTAGCCGAGGTGTATGTAAACTTCCGACCTTAACTGTACGTGCACTTACACACTGAGCTGCCCACCCATCTCTTACAGTAGACAAATACGCGTATGAATGGCGGGTGTTTTAAATGAAAACGCCGGACCACCCAGGACTTCCAGTATCGCCCCGTCGACCTCCGCGGCTGACGGATGAAGGCTATTCACATCGAGCCTTTAACACCTTCAGCCCCCTCCCTCACTGACAAGCACACACACACACACACACACACACACACACACTCAATAGTCAATACAAACCTCTCACAATCCCCCTAAGACAAATGGACAAACTTCAAACACGTACATACACAACCTCCGAAAAGACGGAGTGGGAGGGCGGCTGAAGAGAGAAGAGAAAGACAGTCGGTGGCTTACCAGAGACAGAGCGAGAGACTTAACCTAACAGCTCTCGCTCTCTTTCCACATATCCCACCCTCCCTTGCTGCTCCATCGCTCCTTTTTCAAAACAAATGCACAATCCTCAACTAGAGAGAAATACTGAGTGTTAGGGCGACGGTTCCATTTACTCCTGTGGGGATTCATTTGGGTCCTTTCAATTCCTGTGTGTGTGTGTGTGTGTGTGTGTGTGTGTGTGCGTTGGTGTGTATGTGTGTGGGAGGAGGGAGGACAGGGAGGGGAGGGGGTGTAGGGAATGAAAGGCGTGGGGCGCTGTCAAATAGCCCCCCACTTCTAATGGCCCAGCTGCATCATTACCTAGCACACACACTGAGCCCAAATAGACTGAGGGAGGAGGAGGAGGAGGATAGACAAGTCTATCAAACTAAGTATGAGAAGAGGAAGGGGCGGGGGCGGGGAGGTGGGGGTGGCGGTGGGGGGCACTCATCATTGCCTAGTGTACTCTATG
>NC_043972.1:5320278-5350278 GCF_902148855.1 Sphaeramia orbicularis
GCAGACCACAGCAATGAATGAACAATGTGCCTGTTTACATGCACACTAATATTACGATCATTATCTGATTTCTGGAGTTATCAGATTATTCAAATAATCATGTAAACAGCAGTAATATGATTATGAAAAATCAGATTAACACACCTGGATCTGTCCCCTTATGCTTGTTAATCTTATTTATTTCATTCTTTTACATCTCCACATGTGTATAAACAATTAAATAATAAAAATGGAAGGGATGTAGTCAAACGTGGGCGGAGGACAATAATGGGAAGTTTGAGTCTAGCATCACTATGTACGTATGAAAAATCAGATAACGGACTGAAACTTCTAAAGCATCTTACAGGTGCATTACCACCAACAAGTGAACTGGAGTCATGGGCTTTGGTAGTCTCATTTCTTTTCTTATGGTGGGTAGAAGTGCAACATCTTAAGGTAAAATCTAATATGAACAAGTGGTGCCAGGCACAACAAGCCCTGCCCCTTGCATGTATTGTAGCTTATGTTTGTTTATTTGTTTATTTCAAATATTTGCAAAAAAAATCAAACAACAAAAGAATTATATAAAAAAAGAAAGTAAAGCATCACCAGCTGATGTCATCATGTCTACGCGTGTGCTGATGTCAACATATCAATTGCCTCTATATACGTTAAAGAGGAAGAGAGTTAATGTTATTTTTACTTAATTGGAATTTCTTTATTTTATTTACTTTTCTTATGTTGATTTATGTATTTTCGTTTTTTACTCAACTGTTGAGAGCATATGTCTGTTGTTGTTGTTTTTTTTTTTTCTGTACGCTTCAATTGGTGTTTGCGCATTGTCTGTGCCTTTTTGTACAACGAATTTGTGGCTGTGCAATGTTTGTGCCTTTTTGTATATTGAATGTTTGAATAAAGCATTTAAAAAATAAATATTTGTGCCAAGTTTGAAGTAAATTGAAACAAAATTGATGTTTTTATAGACATTTCAAATTTCACCCATTATAAGTAAATGGGGAAAAAAAATATTTAAAAAAAAATCATAAAACATTTTAACATTCACCTACTTTTCCCAAAATGTAACCACATCTATTCTTGGTCACTGGCAATCTATAAACCCATTTTGGTATGAATTCAGCCAATAGTTTTGCTGCCACAGATGTGTGAAATTTTGCCCATTGTAAGTAAATGTGGAACAAAAAAAGATTAAAAAATTCATGAAAAATTGGAACTTTGACTTACTTTTCCCAAAATTTAATCACATCTATTCTGGGTCACTGGCAATTTATAAACCCAATTTGGTATGAATTCAACCAATAATTTTGCTGCTACAGATATTTGAAATGTCACCCATTGTAAGTAAATGGGGAAAAATAATTAAAAAAAAAAAAAAAAATCATAAAAAATTTTAACTTTGACCTACTTGTCCCAAAATATAATCACATCTATTCTGGGTCACTGGT
Organism: Sphaeramia orbicularis; assembly: GCF_902148855.1. NCBI lineage: Eukaryota > Metazoa > Chordata > Actinopteri > Kurtiformes > Apogonidae > Sphaeramia > Sphaeramia orbicularis. The sequence goes on from NC_043972.1 coordinate 5,321,721, forward strand.
AATCTATAAACCCAATTTGGTATGAATTCAACCAATAGTTTTGCTGCTACACACATTTGAAATTTTGCCCATTATAAGAAAATGGGGGAAATAAAAGAGATTTTAAAAATTCCTACAAAATTTGAACTTTGACCTACTTTTCCCAAAACGTAATGAGATTTATTCTGGGTCACTGGCAATCTATAAACACAATTTGGTCTGAATTCAACCAATAGTTTTGTTGCTAGAGTGTTAACAAAGAAACAAAGAAACGGAACCAAAAACAAAAATCAACACTAGCCAAACTCTACAGCCTGGTAGCTTTTAATCACTAGAATTACATAGATAATGGCAAACTTTATAGTATTATAGAGATAATGGTACAGTCTGTAGTATTACACATTATGTTTATGTTTATGCATTTGGCAGATGCTTTTTTCCAAAGCGACTTACAGGGGAAAACCAATCAAATCACTCAATCAATCGAATTTTATTTATATAGCGCCAGATCACAACAAAAAAGTTACCTCATGACACTTTATATATAGAGTTGGTCAAAACCAGACTCTAAGCCAATTTACAGAAACCCAACAGAATCCTCCAGGAGCAAACACTATGGTACAGTCTGTAGTATTCCACAGATGATAGTACACAGTCGTATTAAACAGATGACAACTATTCGATTACACAGATGACAGTGCAGTCTGTAGTAGTTACACAGATTAGTATAGTCTGCACGAATACACAATTTACAGTGGTTTGTAGTATTATACAGTAAATTATTTTATCTTTGTATTAGTTTTTATATTAGTTTTGATCCAGAACACCTCCTCTTCTGAACACCTACACATCTGAGCTTGAATGAGCGTTCACATTGTCCTAACCAAAAAAGTCAACTAATTATTTTCACCTTTTTAGCGTCCACCCTTGATGAAGTGTTGGTGGAAAAAAGAACTTAATTACTAAATGTGACCAAACTTTAAACAATGGAGCTTTAACGTTCACTTATTAAGTAAAGACTCTAGGCCAGGGCTGTCAAAGTCATTTTAATTCAGGGGCCGCATTCACCCCAATATGATCTCAAGTGGGCCGGACCAGTAAAATAATAACAGTGAAAAAAGTAAAATTATATTATGATCAGGTTTAGATCAACAAAGTTTCCTTAAAAATCTGAATAACATCAACAACTTGAATTGTCTTAAGAAAAACAAGTGCAATTTGAACATTGTTCTGCCTCAGTTTTATCAGTTTATCAATTACACATGTGCGTTACAATCGCACAAAACATTTAGTAACAGGCAGAATATTGGTCAAATTGCATTTACTTTTCTCAATAATTTCTGTTTGTTCATATTTATTCGGGTTATTCACGTTTTTTGTAAAAGTATAGTTTGGTAATGTAAACATTTTCATGTAATTTTACTCTTTTACACTAAAAAAAACAAAGAAAGAATTTGGGTTTGTCATTATTTATAGGTTATTATGATAATATTTTACTGGTTCTGACCTACTTCAAATCTCATTGGACTGTATGTGTCTGTATGTGGAACCTGAATTAACCCTTTCATGCATAGTGCTCACTACAGCGGACAGTTACTCTACAGCTTTAATCTTGTATATTCATGGGTTTTGTTGTTTTAGTTCCATATCAACCAACACAGTGGACACTTATGCATCATCTCATACACTGCAATTCATACCATTATTGTAACTTTGCTGTTTTTGATTGGTTCTTGAGTGGAAATCAATTGTTAATATTTATTTTTTTGCATATTATCTCCATGAAGTGAGTAATAACTAGTATTAGAATATGTTAAAAATGTGAGAAAACATCAGATTAGCTGCATTAAACATGGTTTCATTTCACTGTTTTCATATCACTTTATCATATTGGGTTTTAAATACATGTTTCTTTACTTAAAGAATAAAATTCATGGTGTAGCTGAGTGGACATTTTTGTAACTCCATGAAAAACAGGTTGATTTAAAAAAAAAAAAAAAAAATCAATCACATTGTTTTTTTTTCCATGCCTAAAGAGGAATAAAAACACTCAGGAAAAAAAAAAAAATCTTGATTAAGGTTCTCATAATTAATGCATGAAAGGGTTAAAATGATTTTGACACCACTGATTGTTGATATCCAAAGTGTAATTTTTGCATTTCACAAATTCGTCCCTCGGGCCGGATTTGGCCCCCGGGCCGCATGTTTGACACCTGTGTTCTAGGCTGTATTTTTTTATTCCATGTAAAGCTACAGTCAGTTACTGTCTGTACATCTGCATATAGAGGTGAGGAATATTAACCCTTTCATGGATAGTGGTCACTCCAGTGGACAGTTATTCTACAGCTGTTCTCTTGTCTATTCATGGATTTGGTTGTTCTTTTTTGTTTGTTTGTTTTGTTTTTAATTTTTTTTTACACATATCTTTATTAAAGTTTTAAGACACTACACATCTTTTCTGGCATGAATTGGTAACATTATGTAGATCTCTCCTGAGCATAAACCCCCAGAATCACAAGCCCTCCCCATAGTTTTCACACAATTTATCAGTAAATACATGTTTCTGTGCGTCAAAAATTAAACGTGTGGTGTCCAGCTGAGTGGACATTTTTGCAACTTCATGAAAAATACGCTCATAAGAAATTTTTTTTTTCAGTATTATTTTTTTATGTTTTTTTAAATATTTTTTTAAAATTATTTTTATTTTATTTATTTTATTTTTTAATATATTTTTCAGAAGAAAATTTTCAATCGCATTGTTTTTTTCATGCCCAAAGAGGAATAAAAACACTCAGGAAAAAAATTTGATTAAGGTTCTCATAATTCGTGCATGAAAGGGTTAAGTATTTTATGGCTCAGTCTGACCCAAAGTACATGGTTTTGGGTTAGTTTTGGTCTGAAAACAGAGTGGGCTTCATTATTGTAATTGTACATCCCATTCCATTATTTTAATAGTGTTCTGACATGTGCTGTCGACTGCAGACAGACTGGCTTTTTCTATGTGTACAATGACAACACAATAAGACATGCCACTATTTCCACCATAGATCAGTATTTTGTTACAGATTAATACCAGGTTTTATTAGTCCAGTGAAATAAAGAGTCCAAGGTTACAACTGGCAGCAGTGAATAATTTCAGGAGCTGACGATAAAAGTTCAGATATTCTTCTTAACGAGCAGGTTTGAACGTGACATCCCTGCGTAAGCTCTTCACAATCTGGAATAAAACACAACCTCTGCACTTCACCGACTGTGAACTTCTGTGAGATCGATTTTGTCAACGTACTTAAAGCCTTGCATGACACGAGTCCTGTTGTCGTCACCCGCTGCATTGATACTTGACCATGGCGGGTTTGGTAGACAGATGTGTCGACGTCTTGACAATTCAACAGGAGGCCTTTTCTGCCCGAACAAAGAAACGTGACTGAATAGAGTCATTTCATTGCCAGTCTACCATTCTAACTGTGCTATTACTACCAACAGTACCGACTTCAAGTGCAGTCCTCACATCCTCTCTCGCTCTTATCCTCTAAGGAAATACCTGAAAAGTTTCATCACTTCCATGCATTTTTTCACATTGACTGTTCATTACTTCATCAGTCCATATTAACCCTTTCATGCATGAATTATGAGAACCTTAATCAAGATTTTTTTTCCTGAGTGTTTTTATTCCTCTTTAGGCATGAAAAAAAACAAACAATGTGATTGAATTTTTTTTTTAAATCAACCTGTTTTTCATGGAGTTACAAAAATGTCCACTCAGCTACACCACGAATTTTATTCTTGAAGCAAAGAAACATGTATTTAAAACCCAATATGATAAAGTGATATGAAAACAGTGAAATGAAACCATGTTTAATGCAGCTAATCTGATGTTTTCTCACATTTTTAACATATTCTAATACTAGTTATTACTCACTTCATGGAGATAATATGCAAAAAAATAAATATTAACAATTGATTTCCACTCAAGAACCAATCAAAAACAGCAAAGTTACAATAATGGTATGAATTGCGGTTTATGAGATGATGCGTAAGTGTCCACTGTGTTGGCTGATATGGAACTAAAACAACAAAACCCATGAATATACAAGATTAAAGCTGTAGAGTAACTGTCCGCTGTAGTGACCACTATGCATGAAAGGGTTAAAGACTCTTCTTCTAAAGTGCTACTGCAGCTCAACCCATAAGGACCTTGTGTTACTTTGGTGTCAGTTCCCAGATTAATTTTTTACTCAATTGAACCTTTCCTAAGTGATTTATTACCATTTATTATAATATTATCCGCTGAATTTTGCTTTTTTTCCAATGAAAATCATCTATTTTCATATGTTTAATTGACTGATCTTCTAGATGTTAATTAAAGCTCAGTGTAAATTCAAAGGTTATTGTATAATAGTATCCTCTACAGCAGAAATTTTCTTATATTTAATTCTCTGATGATGTAGATGTTCGTAAAAACTCAGAGTAAATTCTGTTGTATGAAAATGGAGAAATGTGAGAAAAGTGACTTTTTCAGCTAAATATATCATTAGCCCACAAAGACCCAGTGCTATGTTTGTGGCTCTTCCAAAATAGTTTTTTTTTCTCAATATTTGACTTTTCTTAAGTGATTTATCATCATTTATTATAATATTATCCGCTGAATTTAGCATTTTTTCCAATGAAAAGCACCTATTTTCATATGTTTAATTGACTGATCATCTAGATGTTAATTAAAGCTCAGTGTAAATTCAAAGGTTATTATATAATAGTATCCTCTATAGCAGATATTTTCTTATATTTAATTCACTGATGATGTAGACGGTCATAAAAACTATTCTATTGTATGAAAATGGACAAATGTGAGAAAAGTGACTTTTTCAGCTAAATATGTCATTAGCCCACAAAGACCCAGTGCTACGTTTGTGGCTCTTCCAAAATAGTTTTTTTTTTCTCAATATTTGACTTTTCTTAAGTGATTTATCACCATTTATTATAATATTATCCTCTTTATTTTTTTTTTTTTTTTTTTCAGTAAGTCATGTGTTTTCCAATATTTAATTCAATGATAATATAGATGTTCATAAAAGCTCAGATTAAAGTTGAAGGTTATTATATAAAAAAACAGAGAAAACTGAAGAAAAGGTGACTTTTTCAGTAAAATCTAGCATTAACTGAACACAAACCCAGTGTGTCCGCCCACTGTCCTTTATTAAACTGGACGGGTTTTACTGGTGAATCTCAAGCCACTTTTCCACACAGATCCCGGAGAAAAGGTGAGATGATGATCCCACCTTTTTGCCACAATCGACCGACTTCCACAGCCAAAGCCAAAGGAGTAACAGAGGTGAGACAGGCTGGACTTTTACACAGCGGACCTGCATTCCGGAATCAAAGGAGCGGTGACGTAGCATAAAGTGTGACATATAACTTAGACATCAGAAATACCCCAAGCATAGCTGTGTTGCTAACCTCTCCAGAGTCGGCTCATCTTTCACCGTTCCATAAATGTTAGCATGGATAGAGTCCTCTGCCGAAGTGACAACAGCTTGTGGATGTCGATGCGTTTGTTTACTGTACAAGGACGTGGGGGTCGCACATGCAACATGTCATCAAAATGTCACACCTTGGTTGCAAAACTTTTACATAGCGTTCCAGAATCCTGATTGCACCTTTATCACAGCTCTGTTACTACCTCCAAAAGGTGTTACAGAGGTGGAACCAAATGATCCACCATTTAATTTACGCAGATGTCGTTCTGAAATAAAGGCGAAATATTTCCAAAACAGAAGTGTTGTGTAAAAGGGGCTGGTGTTGTAGAAGATGACGGTGTTTCCACTTTCACTACGGAACCTTTGAACGTCCAAACAGGTCATATCTGATGACCATGAAAAGATGAATGACAGTATTTTACACTAATTATTTACATGTATTGGTAGAATTTGGGGATCAACAGTTTAGATTAGTAGACGCTGTTGGTTGACGGTGGATGCTTGGGTCTTTATGGGTTAACGTCCTGTAATTGGTAGGAAAGTCTAAACCAGTGGTTCCCAACCTTTTTCGGCTCGTGACCCCATTTTAACATCACAAATTTCAAATCGGAGATATTTTTTTTGCTACAATTAATTTGTTTTCAATCATGTAATAGTTTGCTATACTATGTTGCAAATAAACGTTAATTTTAGACGACATTTCGTCTATATAATGTATATTATTGTGGACAGAGGCAGTAAATCCAGGTGTAGATTACTGCACAAAGGGAGAATTTTATTTTCCTTGGTCAGCATATGTACAGTCAGTCCAGCTGTGATTTACAAGGAGGACAATTAATACTGAACAAACAAGAACTGAAACTATGAATTATGAAAGAGCTGCAGCATCTGAAACTGACCACAATGAACATTTCAACGATAAACAGAACCGCAGTGCTTCAGTTTCAGCTTCAGAGTTTGTCATGTCTTTTACGGATCGTGATTGTCTCTCTCAACTCACCATATATTTTTTATTAGTAAGTTTTTATTTTTATCAATTACTAGCAATTTCAGGCGACCCCACTTGAATTCCAGGCGACCCCATGTTGGGTCCCGACCCCAAGGTTGAAAAACACTGGTCTAAACCAAGCCCCCTGCCACCCCCCTTTAAAAAAAAAAAAAAAAAAAATTAAAAAAAAAAAAAGGGAAAACATCCCTTAGAAGATTAGGTGGAGGGCTGGTATTCATCAAACTGTGGAAAGACACAGTGTCACCTGAGGAAAAATCACTCCCATCAGGATTTTGTTTCACATTAAGTCCTCCAGCAGCTCATGATCCTGCTTCTTTCTTAGTCAACTTTTATAAACATAAATCCATGAAAAATAGAGTTGTGTAGTGTTCCAACATCACTCATACTTCTAACTGAAGTATCCATCATGAACTTTTGTTCCAGACTTGTACACCGTCATCAAATCAGCTCGCCAAAGTACAATGTTTAATTTTAGTAAACTAATAGAATGAAAAAACTACATGAAGAGGTGCTCAGTCTGTGAGAACAGCTGGTAAATGGCTCTGGTCAAAGCTCTGACAACTCTGGGAATAATGGAAATCCTGTGTTAGAAACTACTCTATCTTAATGTAGATCTGGAGAGTCTGATCTTCTCTTAATGTGTCTCCCTTCTGATCTCCGGTTTCCTAATACTTGTGGATTACTCTGTCATAAATGAGTCTAGATTTGACCTCAGCACATCTGCTTGTTGTATTACTTCTAAGTTTTCTCAAAAGAATCCAAAAGTAGATTGGTAAAACAAACTTCAGGTCACTTTTATTGTTAAACATCCGCAGAAAGACTACTATATGTTTATACGACGTCTGAAAAATGACTTAAAATAATGTAGTAATGGGAGGAAAATGAGAAACAGAGCAGCAGAGTTTAGATATACAGTAACTGGATTTTACATTTGATTTGATTTGATTTAGTGATTTATTCTGAACATTTAATGAAATTTAACAATATATATGAGCAAGCAAAACATACATAATACTACAAAAACACTGGCAAACAACAAATTTATTGTTTCAGTTTTTTGAGCTGATTTAGGATAATTTTGGTGTGCTGAATCCAAAAATCACATTAATTTTGCTCAATCAGGTCAACTTTCTGAACTATGCTACACATTGGCTTTTTAACATTTTTGCTTACATTTATGGGCATTTTCACATCATATGATACAAAATTCTTTCATATTTCTTGCAATAAACGAGTTCTGAAGATTTTATTTTTGCCAATTTATGATAAATGTTTTTTTTAATATTACAGGTGAATGAAATGGCTTCGATTAGAAGATCTTGCAAAAATAAGCCTGACGTATTCTGCTACATCTGCGGTGAATACACCATTGTACCTAACAGGAATCCTGTTAGAAAATGATTTTTTTTCTCTTAAAACCTATTTTGGGTGAGAACTATATAAAAAATCAACTGATAAAGTCACAAAAATGTAATCAATTTTGTGAGAAGATCAAATTTTTCAAAATCAAATTAGCAAAAAAACCTGACCTGATTGAGGAAAAACAGATGTCATTTTTGGATTTAGTGGTGCAAAATGGTCCTAATTCAGTTGAAAAAACCTAGACAACTTGCAAAAAATATTTTTTTGTAACCCAGTGAAATCAATAATCAAGCCAATCTTAGACAGAATAACAGCACAATAGTTTCATTTACATGCCCAAAAAGAGGTAGGAAGAAGTGCAACTTATTTAATCCCACCCCCTCTGCATAAAATATTATTAATAATATATATTTATCTCCCTCTTCCTTTTACATTACTCTTTTATATTTATATATCTATTCAAACACACACACTCATACATCTGTATACACATACATACGTACATACGTTTATACATATACACACAACATACAAGTACACATACACGCATACAAATATACATATAATCTTTGACCTATGCATTTCTTAATTGTGCTAGCCAAGTATAAATAAAAAATAAATAACTGCAAGAAAGTAATATATCCATAAACAACAGTAAACATAAGAACATATGGTGATATTTAATAACCTTCATCTCTATATCTTGTGAAAAACATTCTCTTATAAGTGTTTTTGAATTAGTTTATGTTTGAGCATTCCTTGTGCTCCTCCATCAACCTATTCCATAATTTTACATTACAGGTAATCTCACTTTTTAGCAACTAAGCTTTCATTGGAATTATTAAAGATTACCATAATAATTTAGAATAATCTCATTCATGTCCAAATATAAGTATAAAAACAGTTGGATAAACATAACAACATGTCATATTTATTTCTATTCCACAGTTAATGACATCATCTCCTCGTGCCTCCTTCATCTCAAGCCCTTCTATGGAATTCTCAAGTTGTAGCTCCTCAACTGCTCCATGTGTCTTAGCCCCTCCCACCAGAAATATGAGGGGAGGAGTCAAGTCAACAGGTATTTAACCAAATGAGACATCCTCACCTCAGAGTTGTCATTGTAAATACATATTGCTGGATCTTTTGTCTGTTTGATGTTGGAGATACTTCTAGATTTTATGATCTGTCAGAGGAGTGTTCATGGAAACGTTAAGATTACATTCATAACTTGTATAAAATATAGGGATGGTACACAAGTTTGGTTGAACACTGATGATTTTAAGCAACTAATACACCTTCAGATTGACAAAAACTTAATTTCTAACCCTCAAATGCTGGCAACCAAAAGCATCTACTGATCTAAAATGTTTAAGAGCTTCTGAACCACTAATCCTATCAATACATGTCAATAAATGAAGTAAAATGCAGTTTCTCAGCTTTCACTGGTCGTCAGATATGACCATTTGGACGTTCAGAGGCTCCGTAGCGAATGTGGAAACATTGTCATATTATGTAACATTAATTCACCAGTAAAACCCATGGAGTTTGATAAATGACAGTGGTTTTTAATACCTCTTTCTATGTTCAATGAACCCATAAAGACCCAAACATCCACCAGCGTCCTAAACCATCTACTGATGTCAAACCATCAAGTGTTTAATACCTGTCGATCCATTAATCCTATCAATAAATGTAAAAAATTGGTGTAAAATGCAGTTTTTTATCTTTTCATGGTCATCAGATGTGACCCATTTGGACGTTCAGAGGCTCCGTAGTTACCATGGAAACACCATCATCTTCTACAGCATTGATTCACCAGTAAAAATAATGGAGGTGGATCAGTGACAGTGGATGGAGACACTTGGTTTATATTCACTTAATGATAAATTTGACTGAAAAAGTCAATTTTTCTTCAGTTTTCTCTGTTTTTGATATAATACTATCAACTTTAATCTGATCTTGAATAATCTTTAACCCTTTCATGCATGAATTATGAGAACCTTAATCAAGATTTTTTTCTTGAGTGTTTTTATTCCTCTTTAGGCATGAAAAAGGCAATGCGATTGAAATTTTTCTTATGAAACAATTTTTCATAGAGTTCCAAAACTGTCCACTCAGCTGGACACCATGGGTTTAATTTCTGAAGCAAAGAAACACGTGTTTATTGATATATTGTGTGAAAACTATGACATAAAAACATGTTTAATGCTGCTAATCTGATATTTTCTCACATTTTAACATATTCTAACACTGGTTACTACTCACTTCAAGGAGATAATAATGCAAAAAAAAAAACTTTTTGTTTGAAAAAAACAAAATAAAACTGTTAATTACAGTACAATAACAATAACATCCAATTGATTTACACTCAGACATATTACTGCAGATTAGTTTTATCAAGAACAGCAAAGTTACAGTAATGGTATGAATTGCAGTGGATGGGATGGTGCATAAGTGTCCACCGTGTTGGCTGATATGAAACTAAAACAACGAAATCCATGAATATACAAGAGAACAGCTGGAGAATAACTGCCCACTGTAGTGACCAGTATGCATGAAAGGGTTAATTATCTATATTATTGTAACTGAGTGCTTAAGGTCCACTGGATATATGTGGTTGTGATGAATAAAACATAATCAGCACTGGGTATAACTCCAACGTGAGTCCTGTTTTAGTGTTTTACTTTTATCTCTCTCTCTTTTCTTTTTACAACACCAACATACTTTCTGGCAGTTCAACTGGAAGCCCCAAAGGACAAACTTCTCAAAGTAAACGAGCATAGAACTGTGTGTTACATTATCATTGATTTAAATATTGGAAAACGCATGATTTACACTGAGAAAAAAAAAACATACAATACAGAGGATAATATTATTTAAAAAATGGTGATAAATCACTTAAGAAAAGTCAAATATAGAGGAAATAAACAATTTTGGAAGTTTTGTCTTTATGCGCTAATAATCCATTTTGCTGAAAAAGTGATGTTTCTCACATTTCTCCATTTTCATACAATAGAATTTACTCTGAGCTTTTATGAACATCTACATCATCAGTGAATTAAATATAAGAAAATATCTGATTTAGAGAATAATATTGAAGTAAATGTAAAGGAATTATTTGGAAGTCACCACAAAAATAGTTGTAGGTCTTTGAGAGTTAAAGTCTTGTTCCTGTTGGCTTTAAACCATCCGGATGTTTGTCGAGCCTATTTTGTACATCATGGGTCAAAGTGTTGAAAGGACTTCCACAAAGCTAGTGTATCATCTTTCATATCTCCTCTGTGTTCGATCCTAGATCTTTAGACCCTGATGTGCATTTCAGGGATTTGTGACGTCCCTCAACATGGTGGAATGAGATCAATTTCTGAGTCACAATCGAGGAGTCGAGGAGGTAAAAAATAGTGAAATAAGAGAGTGAGAATAGCCTTAGGTGTGTAGCTTTTATTTACAAATCCTAAAAAACAGAGAGACGATTTTTATTTATGTATTATTTATGTATTCAAGATTGTGTTGCCAATTACTGGCTCTGCTTCTCTTTTATTAATCTCCAGAGATAAGTTTGTTTTTTGTTTTTTTGACGATTCAGAGAAACCTGGGTGTTTAACTGTTCCTCTGTAGGTTGAGAAATGTTTACTTTACTTCCCGGCGAAAAATGAAAACACTAAAATCAATGCTTTCGAAAAAAAAACCAAGAAAAACACTGTGGATAAATGGTTTCTATAGTTAATTTGAAGATGTCATTACTTGAATGCAGACCTTTGTTGGAGACTTTTCCATACCTGAGAGCTATCACACATTCATTCAAGTCTACATCAATGCATTTTTTTTGTACCACTCGAAAAAGGAGAATACTCCAGTTGTGGTGAACTTGGCACCGTGCAGACTGCAGAAATTAAAAATACAGCATTGTGTGGTGAAAGCAATGTTATGACTAACAAGACAGTGGCTTGTTCATCACCTCCTCTCTGGCAGGAATGTCAATAGCGCTCGACACCTACGAGCTCCGCCACCCTGCTGCTTTGCATCCTATTTTACGCTCGCACATTACTTCCAAGAATCCCCTCTCCTCTCCTCTCCTCTCTCCATTTCCATCAGTCACTCTCTCTCTCTCTCTCTGTCTCTCTCCCTCCATCATCTCCATCCATCCATCTCTTGTCGGAGCCTCTCAGCGGGGCTCGGGCTGTTGTATGCGAGGCATACTTGGGCTGTGGCGTCAGTTTGGAAATGAGGCTCGTTTGCATTTAAACACTCTGCTCTCTGGGCACTTGGTAAACTTGATGAGAGGAGGATGAGGGGAGTCGGAGAGCGAGAGGGGAAGTGGATGGAGAGGGAGAGAGAGAGAGAGAGAGAGAGAGGGAGAGTGAACAGGAGGAGTAATTGCAACACTAAGAGAGAGAGAGAGAGCAGCTGAAGAGAGAGAAGGAGAATGTGTGTGGAGAACACTGGCTAATATAAATTCATTATGTAAATCCGCAGCTCAAACAAATTGACAGGCGGGTATTACACCCGAGAGGAGCTGAATCAAGAGCATGAAAGCATTAGCTCCACTCACCCTTGACCTCCAACCTCGACCTGTTCACCGGAGTGTGCCTGTTATGCATACTAACGACTCAGGAGGGGCCGGCCGGACAGTAACATCGCAACAGATTTTCTTTTCGTACAGCGGTAGCAGGAGACGAAAACGTTCATTCTACATCTATGATGGAATGTAAACTACGCTGAAAGGAAAACACCGGAGAGGAGTGTTTTCTCACCGAAAAAGACCCACATCATAGGTACCGTCTGCAAAAGTGGCCGCTTGAGACCATTCTTTCTTCCAATATCTGAAAGGAATATTTGAATCCGCCCCAAAAAAAAAAACACAGAAAATCAGCAGCACATCAAGCCTGCAGCAGAGAAAAGAAGTGAGGTTATGAGGCAGAGCTCTCCCATAAGACAGAAACAGCGGCTGTGAGCCATTCTAAACCTCCATTTGTGCCAGTGGATAGCAATTTCAGCTTCACCTGCGACCAAAATGTTTGCTTTCTAATTTTTATTTCACCTTTCCTAATACCCACACATCCACTTTAAACTGAAAAAAACATACTTTCTCTAAAACCCTCGAGCTGGAGAAACAAAAGAGAGGCGAGAGGTGACCGTGGCTCCAGCGAGGCTGAAGATGACATCCAATCAAAACCTATCTCTGCATGATGCTCTGCACACAACCATCACAACAGCCAGCAGCACTCCGCTGAGTTCTGGGGTGACACGGCATGAAAAAGCACAGAGGTCATTGTTTGCTGGTGATTATTCATGTGCGTATTCATAACTTCAAAAGTGCTATGACATTATAAGGGACAATACATTACTTGAACATTAATTATGAAAAAGGGCAGAAGAAAAAGTGTCATTTGATGTAAATTAAAAGGCCTTTGAAAGCCTGTGTTTTCTGCACCGTAAAGTTTTAAGTCTAACTGCATGAAACAGGCTTTCATTTGGGTAATGTATAGGATGTATTTTTTTCTGGGGGGAGCTACTTGACAAATGAATTTGTGCATGAATGAACCTCGCTGCATGTTTTTACAGTCATTTCCATGTGATAAAATGATCACGAATGGCTAAACAAACCATCTTGAAGAGATAGTTTAATAAATCACAGCTTCATTTCATGCACCTCATTGAAAACCTGAAATCCTTTATGAGACCAAATAACTGCAATAAAAACAACAGGCTCATTTTTTTCCTTTCCTGCCTATGTCAAAAGTTTTTCATAGCCTGAAAAGAAAATTTACGTGACAAGTAAAATAAACCCTGTTAGGAAAACGATTGCTGAATATGTCTTAACTCTGTGTTTTTCAGCCTGGGGTCACCTGAAATTTCTAGTAACTGATAAAATAAAAATAAAATTACTCAGTTGAGAGAAACAATCCCAATACATTAAAGGCATGACAAACTGTGAGTCTGAAACTGCAGCACTGTGGTTCTGTTTATCTGTCAAATGTTCACTGTGGTCAGTTTCAGATGCTGCAGCTCTTTCATAATTCCTCGTTTGAGTTCTTGTTTGTTCAGTATTAATTGTCAGCCTTGTAAATCCAAGCTGGACTGACTGTACATATCCTGACCAAGAAAAATAAAATTCTCACTTTGCGCAGTAATCTACACCTGGATTTACTGCCTCCGTCCATAATATCACTGGTCTACAATTTTTTAGAAATGATTTGCTTCAGACATTAAATGTGCTAAATGTTATGCATTTTAATAAGACTAATTGGAAAATAAATGACAAAAGTGCCGGTTTGTTGATGTTTTCGAGGTATATGATAAAGTGTTATTACACATATATATTGGTTGATGTACATTTATATAATAGTTTTAGAAATCTTCCACTAAATAGAACCTGTAAAGTGAATGTATTCTAATGTGCAGACAGTGTTTTGAAGTAGATCTTGCAGCTCTGAGACAAATATTCCTTTTGAGTCAAACCCATTCTCTTGTTAATTCTTGAATTTCACATTTTGACCCAAGGCTGTATCTTGGAAAGTTCAGCCAACCAGCATTTTTGACTTGATTTTTCTTTATCAGTGACTCTCATGTGGTAAAATTTCATTACTTTTATTCTGGAAGCATTTTCCTTGCAGACCAGAGTAATATACATTATATACACTAAATGTGGTCTAAAATTAACATTTATTTGCAACATAGTATAGAAAACAATTACATGATTAGCAAAAAAAAAGTCTCTGTTTTGAACATCTGAGGTCACCAGAAATTTGCGATGTTAAAATGGGGTCACGAGCCAAAAAAGGTTGGGAACCACTGTCTTAAGTGTATGTGAGTGTTTATATATATGTGTGATTATATAAAGGGGGTTGGGAGCAGACTTGGGTGTATATTTAACCTTCTAAATTTCAGTTACTACTTTGGATATGTAGCTGTTTTATATTTGTGCTCACCTGCCCAGGGACCGCAGATGGAAATTAGCTTGGAGCTAAATCTGGTGCAACACATTTTCACATTTTTCTGCCGGAGATTAACCCTTTATCAGGCAAGTGACTATTTGTGGTAATTTCCAAATACATTACAAGACAGTAACAGTTCCAATGAGGACAGTGAGTCAACAATCTCAGGTCCATTGTGGTCTCCAGGGTCTGTGAGGTCCACCTGTGCATGAACAGTGAGTGGACCTGCTTTGTTCGGTACCATGAAGTAACGGTACTAATGTGAGGAATGATGTTCAAAGGGATTATGTGGATGTATTATGTTGTTGTGATGTTCTAAAAGTGATGTTCTAATGTTCTAAAATCCATGTTCCTTTCACTTTACATGAGTTTTTCTTGTATTTTTTTTACATATACTTATTGCGTTTTTGTTTTTGTTTTTGTATGTGTTTGTTTTTTTCACTTATGGGTAAGGAACCAAATATAGTAACTTCACTGACCTTGATTTTCTACATAAAAATAAAAAAAACTGGAAAAAATTTCACAAAAGAAAAACATTCTTGTTATGTCCTCCAATAACACACTAAGGTTTAAATGTTGAATTTCAGAGTGTTTCTATGAATGCCCTAAAAAGGGTTAAGCAACAAAATCTTGAATTCACCCTTTATCGGAGAAGTGACTATTTTTGGTCGTTTCCACATGCATTACAAGACAGTGACGGTAACACTTACACACAACACTTACGCTTACTTAGGAAAGTGAGTCCTTTGTTTGTCTGTTAGTACGATAACTGAAAAAGTTATGGAAGGATTTTGATGAAATTTTCAGGAAATGTTGATACTGGCACAAGGATCAACTGATTACATTTTGGTGGTGATGCGGGGGAGGGGGGGGGACTGATCTGCCTTTGTGGGGATCTGCGCTCTCTGAGTGCTTTTCTAGTTTATATATCCTTATTGAGTGTGTGTTTTTTTTTTTCACTGACAGGTAAGGAACCAAATATGGTAACTTCACTAACCTTGATTTTTGACATAACAATGAAAAAATTTGGAAATATTTCACAAAAGTAATAAACATTCTTGTTATGTCCTCCAATAACACACTAAGGTTTAAATTTTGAATTCCAGAGTATTTCTATGAGTATCCTCTAAAGGGTTAATATTTTTGTACCAACCCCAGTAAATATGAGACAAATGTCCACCATGTTTTTTGTTCTCTGAATCTTGAAAGTCACGTGACTCTGACACAGGCCAATGGAAAAGAATAGGATAAAAAAACGTGAACACGTTACAATTTTCAGTCCCTAATTGTGAGACTGATACATTTCATTTTTTATTTTATTTAACCTTTATTTAACCAGGAAAAGGATGCCATTGAGATTAAAAGCCTCTTTTTCAAGGGAGCCCTGGCCAAATACTCTGGACAAATGTAATTATTTCACATTTTGATATGACACTAGGTTGTTTTGTACATGGACCCTGTAAAATAACCTCCTGAGACCCAGCAATGTATTTTTGTCCTCTGCAGGGGACAAAAGTTTGACAGTTTTATTTAACCTCCTAAGACCCAGAAAATGTCAGCAAAGTACAAGCTTTTTTTTTTTTTTTTTTTTTTTTTTATTATTAAATAAGTGCCTATATTGGAAACATCATGATGCAACAGTTTTTTCAGATGCAGTTTTTAAAATTTTTATGGAATGTCCTTTGAGGTGGACAGTTTTCTTTTTTTTTTTTTGTATAAAGTTGTGAAACTCTTGTCCACAAATGTGGAGAGTGGGTCCTAAGAGGTTAAAAAAAATGCTGTCCATTGCAAAGCACATTCCATTAAAAAATAAAAAAAAAAAATACATAAAAATTATTTAAAAAATGAATTTGAAAAAAAATGTTGCATTATGCAGATTCCAATCAAGACAAATGTTTAAAATAAAAAAGCTAAAATTCTCACTTTCCTGGGTCTCAGGAGGATAAACTAAATGAAACTAAACTAAAGTAAAACTGTGTCTCGTGGTCTAATATTTGGGTATGAATGCCTTGTGTAACCTTGTGATTGTAAGTCTTACCAAATAAACTGTCTATTAATAAAATTCTTAGCATTTAAAGCTTAAGAAACAGCCCTGAAAGCATTACTCCGATGTGGTATTTTAGAGATGCATCATTTTGGAGATGAGCTGAAGTGCACTCAATCAACTCAACACTCCACCACGCTTAACACTGACCGGTTCCATCACCAAATGAAATAAATCAAGCAGATCTTGTATGTTAAACCCTCGTGAAACTCCAAAAAAAAAGACTCCAACAATCACGTTTTCCACCTCTGCCAGATGTCCCCTTTTTACACTCAACAGGCGGTCTGCCTTTGGAGTTGACCATATGGAGGGACAGGAGTTCAAGTTGTCGCCGTTAAGCAGTGGTGTGACGACGGTGACGGCAGCCGCGGTCTTAAGCATCTGCAGCTGCTGTCAGCTTTAATTGGCCCGGCAGACTTACAGCCAGGCGCCACTCATCTCTGACCTGAGCACTGCCGGAAAAACCATTAAACGGGCTTCAAAGACTGTGGCCGGGTTTAGGAAGTGAGGGTGAAAGACAAAGAAAGCCACTGAAATGCAGCAGTAGAACATAAGAACAACAAAAAAGGGACCAAAAAAAAAAGAGGGAGGCCCTGATGAACTTGTTTATCCTGTGATTTAGCCCATGTTTCTCATGTTGTGTCTGCTTCGACTAAATCCTTTAACCACACGGAAGCCGGGCTGCCGTACAGAAAGCCCGAGGACAACAACTGGACTGCTTCACTAATCTGAATCTCAATGAGCTGGAAATCCCTGCCATCTTTTACTCTGTCGCATTCACACAGACAAAACTGTTTTGTTTTAGGAAATTGCAGACGTGACGGCGGCAAAATTGAAAATGACGCTCGCATGTGTTGGTGCATTCACGCTAATTACGGAGCTTATTAATCGTCGGTGTATTTTCCTGTGATCTCTGCCTCATTGGGTGCTTTTACTAAATGACTCCCATCCATCCGCTGGATTTGACTGCGGATCAATGTAACAAAAGACTTTTTATTTCGCCACAAATTAGGTAAAAATTACTGCGACGCGCCTTACTGGCTTTTTACGCATTTTTCGTCTTTCCTTTTCTGTGCTACATTTCTTTTTTTCACCAATTTTCCTCACCCTTTTGATGTTTTTTGTCGTCTTTTGCTCTGGCATTGGCTACTCTTGCCTTTTTGTTGGTTTGGTATATACTAGGGATGGAAAGATTATCTGATGCGTACCGATACACCAACACGTGTGTGCACCAGTTTGGAATGATATCGAGATGCGTCGGTTATTGAATGTTTGTATCGATAAAATTGGATCCATTCAACAGAACATATTTTTACCATGTATAATGTTTAAAGAACCCAGAGGTATTGTAACGCTATGGTTGTTTTTAAGTGAGAAATACCGAAACTGTAAGCACCCATTTCATATATTATGCTTTTTTTTTTTTTTTTTTACACTTTTGTATGTATAAAATAAGAAATACAAAAAGGTCTCTAATAGATAATATCTGTATGAATGGTGATGTTGGAGATATTTTGTCACCTTTTCAATAAAATCTAAATAAAGAAAGAAAGAAAGAAAGAAATACTTTCTTCTTTTCTGAGGACCCACATTAACGTGTGCTGCGGATTCGTGGATGTGTACACTGCACACTACAGTATGAGCTCCAGTGCATATGCATATCGGCTAAAATTTCCTTAGGGGGTCAAATGAGTGGCCATTTTTGTCAAAAACAAAAAAAGTTGTAAGAAATGCATAGAACTGTGTTGAAATAGTGCTAATCCATTTGTGCACAGACTACTGATATTCTTTGACAGTGGAAGCTCTATTTTCATAAATATTGGATTTGGAATAGCACGTGTATGTGAAAACTTTTGCTGGTGGACGGATGTGACATTACCCATGATGCTCTGGTCAGTACCAGTACTTTATTAGGAATAAACTTATAGACTTACTATTGATAATTCTGCTCTTCTTCATAAATGTTAGTACTGTGGATCTAAAACAATCCCAGCTGACACAAAAACACTAAATGTGTCAGTGGACGGATGTGACATGGTTGTTGTGGATCCCATCATACTGATGCTCTGCAGCCATGTCAGCGTTTACACTAATGATCCCTGTGCAAAAACTAGGAGCACTATTATTTATTGGATAGTTTAGCATCAGACTATTCATTCATTCATTATTTGAACCCGTTTTATCCTCACTAGGGTCACGGGGGTCGCTTGGAGCCTATCCCAGCTACATAGGGGCGAAGGCAATCATACATCATCATACTAAATAGTAAATAACAATATAGAATTATTATTTCTTAATAAAAATGCCTATCATTAGAAAACTGTTGATTTAAACAGTGCTGTGTGCCATTCTTCATGTATGTATTGGTGGAACATAAGCAGGATGGATCAGCACCATACTCCAGATTGAACCTGTACAAATAAAACATGTGATATGTAGGAGAGAATCTGGGAAGAAAAACTGGGGAATCTAAAAGAATAGAAGATTTGTTTTTCAGGTAAATTCAGTTCAAATAGAAGTTGGCCATTTGTGACATGAAAATATAGCATTAATTGTGATGAAATTGGACATTTTTGAGCTGAAAACATAGTTCATATGAGCATCAACATTTCTCATTAGCTTTTAATCAGTGAGAGACACGTCTGTTTTTTTTTATGCTGTTTTTAACAGATTTTAACTTGTCTTTGTTTTTATGATGTTTGTATTGTGTTGTTTTTAGCCCACTGAACACCCTGTGTTATCACTTGTTTTATTTACTTATTTAATCCCTTGTTTTATGCTTGGTGTACGGCACTTTGGCCAGCTGTAAAGTTCTTAAAGTGCTTTATAAATAAAGTTGGTATGGTATGGTATCAACATGTTGAACAGAACTGAAATCCTGTCCATTTGCAGAACTGTCATTTACCAACACTAAGTTCCTTTGGAGATTCACTTAGATTGATTTCTTATGCACAAAGACAGAAATAAGACCTCTAAGCAAATTTTAGCCGATATGAGTGTTTGGTGGTGGTCGCTTTGAGTATACGTTCATAGAAAAGTGCTATATAAATCTAATCCATTATTACTAATATTATCGTATCAGCCTTACAACTAAGATTCCCAGCCCTAGTACATACCCATGTCCAACATACTCACACAGTCCTTCCATTCCATTCCCCTCTGTCTAACCTCCTGCTGTCCTTTTAACCCCTGCACTTCTCTTTTCAATTCTGGCTTCTTCATTTTTTGTGTCTATTTATGTCAGTTCTGTTTTGCTTCAGTTCTGCTCCTCCAGTGTTGCTTTAAGTGGCCCGGGTCCTTGCACACCGAAAAGTCAACCTGTTATTCCAGTTGAATGGCTGCCTGAATAGCAGGAGTGTGGGGCCTTGGCAGACGTATGTACTGTCGGAGTGTCTCTCTGGTTAAAGTCTGAGAATACATGGTAAAACTACTGCTTTTATTAAGCTACAAGCACAGAAATACACATAGAAATCAGTTTAGGTGCCCATAGAAGCACCGAAACATCCTTGAGGTAACTGAAATGTTGTTAGATTAGAGCTTCAAATTCATGGGTTATGATGAAATACTTTGAAAAGTTTTCTGTAAAGCATGTTTCTGTGTTTGACTGTTCATGAACCCTTGAATACAAACTGTGTTTAGTAAAAGGGACTGTAGAAAGAAAATAATGGTGTTCTTTTATGCCAAAATGGTGGATTTAATTGACACACTGCAAAACTCCAGATCTTACCAAGTGTATTTTTCCTCATTTCTAGTCAAAATATCTCATCACACTTAAAATCAGACAGAACCACCTAAAGAGTAACTTTTCAGGGAGATATAAGAACTTATTTTTAGACAATAGATCTGGAAAATCTGATTTCAAGAAATTTCACCAAGATAATTTTTATTTGTTCCATTGGCAGATTTTGTTGCTTAATTCAAGATTTTTGTGCTTAATTCAAGCAAAAAAAAAAAGAACAAGTGAAAATCATCTTGTAAAAATAAAACAATGTGGAAAAATTTCACAAAAGTAATACATTCTTGTTATGTCCTCCTATATCACACTAAGGTTTAAATGTTGAATTTCAGAGTATTTCCATGAGTGTCTTATAAAGGATTAAGCAACAAAATCTTGAATTAAGCAAAAAAAAAAAAAAAAAAAAAATCTGCCAGTGGAACAAGTGAAAATTATCTTGCTAAGATTTCTTGAAATACTATTTTCCAGATCTATTGTCTAAAAATCAGTTCTTATATCTCCCTGAAAAGTTACTCTTTAGGTGATTATGTCTTAATTTAACCCTTTCATGCAGAGTGGTCACTACAGTGGACAGCTGTTCTATTCTATATTCATGGATTTTGTTATTTTAGTTGAAAGGGTTAAATTAAGACATAATCACCTAAAGAGTCACTTTTCAGGGAGATTTAAGAACTTATAACAAATTTCAAGAAATCTTACCAAGATAATTTTCACTTGTTCCATTGGCAGATTTTTTTTTTTTGCTTGAATTAAGCAACAAAATCTTGAATTAACCCCTTATCGGGCAAGTTACTAGTTTTGGAAATTTACGCATGCATTACAAAACAGTGACAGCAACATTTCTAGTGAGTCAGTAATCTCCACCTCTGCATGAACAGTGAGTGGACCTGCTTTGTTAGGTACCATGAAGTAATGGTACTAATGTAAGGAATGATGTTCAAAGGGATCATGTGGATGTAATATGTTGTTGTGATGTTCTAATGTTCTAAAACACATGTTCCTTTCACCTTACATGAGTTTTTCTTGTATTTTTTATATATACTTACTGTGTTTGTTGTTTTTGTGTTTGTTTTTTTCTCTTCCAGGTAAGGAACCAAATATGATAACTTCATTGACCTTGATTTTCTACATAAAAATAAAAAAAAATTTAAAATTTCACAAAAGTAAAACATTCTTGTTATGTCCTCTACTAACACACTAAGGTTTAAATGCTGAATTTCACAGTATTTCTATGAGTGTCCTATAAAGGCTTAAGCGACAAAATCTTGAATTAAGCAAAACAAAATCTGCCAGTGGAACAAGTGAAAATTATCTTGGTAAGATTTCTTGACATATTTTCCAGATCTATTGTCAAAAATAAGTTCTTATATCTCACTGAAAAGTTACTCTTTAGGTGATTATGTCTTATTTTACATGTGATGAGATATTTTGACTAGAAATGAGAAAACTGAATTGAATTGAAAAATCTTTAATGTCCCCAAAGGGCAATTTGATTTGCAACATAAGTGTACATATCTCACCAAAAGTACAATAAATACTATAAATACAGTAAATAAATAAGTCATCATAGTTCACGGTGCATTGTTCCCAACAAGTTCGAAACTTGGTAAGATTTAGATTTTTTCCAGTGCAGACTGCAATAAAATGAATGGAATAGAAACCACCTATTAGCACCACAATGATTGTGCAGCAGCGTTATAATACATGTTTTAGCTTTAACCTCCTGAGACCCAGGAAATGTCAGCAAAGTACCAGCTTTTTTTGTTTTTATTACCTCCGCCAGGAGGTATTGTGATCGCTTTGCTTTGTGTGTTTGCGTGTTTGTTTGCATGTTTTTTTGTTTGTTAGGAGGATAACTCAAAAAGTTATGGATGGATTTTCAGGAAATTTTCAGGAAATGTTGATACTGGCACAAGGAAGAAATGATTAAATTTTGGTGGTGATCGGTGAGGGGGGGGAGGGGGGGGCAATCTGTCTTGGCGGAGGTCTGAGGTATATTGGAAACATCATGATGCAACAGTTTTTTCAGATGCAGTTTTTCACATTTTTATGGAATGTCCTTTGTGGTGGACAATTTTTTATTTTCTTTTTTTTGTATAAAGTTGTGAAACTCTTGTCCACAAATGTGGACAGAAAACCCATAGCTGGGTCTGAGGAGGTTAATGGTTCTACATTGAAGCACACAGGTCATAAACACAGACACACAATTCCTTTCAAGCTTTTTTTTTTTTTTTTTTTTTTTGCAGGGATGCCTGCGATGTAGAGGTGATCACCCCCTAACTGCCACAAGGATCAACTCTTTATCCATCCATGCATCCATGCATCCATGCATCCTCCATCCATGCTTAAGCCCAACGGTACCATTCAATTAGCAGCACCCTGCAGCTACACTCATTTGCTGCCTAATTGACCTCTGAGTCGCAGTGGAGATCAAGTCCTGGCAATGACAACAGCTGCACAGAATGAAACTCTGCCACACTGACACCATAATTACACAGCGAGTCACCCGATGGGGGCTTTAGGGTCAAAAGTGGATAAAAAACTGAGATAAGAAGCCAAGAGAAGGAGGCTGAGGGGGTAAGAGAGTAAGAAGTGAATGAGGAGGGAAGGAAAGATGGAGATAGGAGATAAAAAAAAAATTAAAAAAAAACAGGGGAAAAAGGGAGGAGAGAAGACAGCTGACCGGAGGCTTGTTCAACCATGAGATTAGGCTAAGCAATGAAAAGCAGGGAGGAAATAGAGACAGAGACAGTTGGAGAGCCTGGGGGTGGCAAAAAGGCATGGAGGACAGATGAAAAATGCTTTTTAAACTCTTTTAAGTGAAGGCTGGATGAGAGCAGGACTCGGGATAATATGGTTCTACGATATCTGCGGTGAACGCTGGGACAGGAACAGCCAATGGGCCGGATCTAATACTGAGGCTGATAAATAGTTCCAGCCTCAATCAACGCAAACGGCTGAGTCCGCCTGAGGTTGAAACATCAAATTAACGTGGGTGTCTGGACATGTCAGCTGGATAACGGATAGCATCGCCGCAGCTCTTAAAAACATAAAACAAAGTAATCTAATCTGGGAGACATATCACAAAGCCCCACAATAAAAAGCACTTAACAGAAACTTCAGAGATCACACATGAAAAGAAGGAAATGTTGGAGGAGTTGAATCCAGGATGCTGTGAAGCTGCTGCACCCTGATATGGACTCTTTTTTTTTTTTAAATCAATGTTTAATTTGGACTTCAGAATAAAGACATGCTTCAAACAGTCCAAAGTTGTAGATTTAGCTGCTCATCAATATCCGAGTTCGCCCAATACAAGGTTAGGAAACTGATGTCGACCTCGTTTAATACCTTTTTTACTGTGAAAACAATGAGTCCCTTTCAGCCTTTTTACCCCACCATTAAAAAAGAGAAATGTTAACATGTAAAATCGGTACTGCTGGTAATTTAATGTCTACTTTGTTAAATGAACACAATCACAGGTTACTAACACTGGGTTACAAAAAAATGTTTTTTGCAAGTTGTCTAGGTTTTTTCAACTGAATTCGGACCATTTTGCACCGCTAAATCCAAAAAATGTCATCTGTTTTTCTCAATCAGGTCAGGGTTTTTTGCTAATTTGATTTTGAAAAATTTGATCTTCTCACAAAATATAATAATTAATACCAAAATAAGATTGGTAAGCACACTTTATGAAACTTGTGACTTGATTTCTTTTAGGTACAATGGTGTATTCACCGCAGATGTAGCAGAATACGTCAGGCTTATTTTTGCCAGATCTTCTAGTCGAAGTCATTTCATTCACCTGTAATATTAAAAAAAAACATTAATCATAAATTGGCAAAAGTAAAATCTTCAGAACTCGTTTATTGCAAGAAATATGAAAGAATTTTGTATCATATGATGTGAAAATGCCCATAAAGCAAAAATGTTAAAAAGCCAATATGTAGCATAGTTGAGAAAGTTGACCTGATTGAGCAAAATTAATGGGATTTTTGGATTCAGCACACCAAAATTATCCTAAATCAGTTCAAAAAACTTAAACAATACATTTGTTGTTGACCAGTGTAATCATACCAAAGATACTCTGTTCACCAAATGAATAGAAACGATATGAAACAGTACATTTATGACCACAAAGAAGGGTCGAAAATGCAGTTTTACACACATTACATACAATAAAAACACACTAATGTCATGTTTTTACCAGTAATAAAGATTATTTTACATTAGAATTCAGATTTTTTTCCGACTTGTTTTTGTTTTTTGAGGAAACACGTTGCAATAAAAACCTATTTTCTCTTAATCTGTATGTCTGGGGAAAAAAAAAAAAAAATCTGTAATCTTTACTTGATATGTGTTTTGTGGAAAATAGGTCTGATATTAGAAAGAGATGCAATCCCACTGGTAATCATAATCTGTGGTTTATGCGCTCCATTAGAATGAATGGGATGGCATGTAAAGGGGCGGGGCATGGAGAACCCATGTGACAAAGCAGCAGATGTTTCTGAACTGTACAGACTTCATCAACAACAACAACAACAACAACAGCTTCCTAAGAGGTACAGTTGAAATATTTGATCAGACCCTGGTGGCTGAACCGGGTCGTACACTCCATGTTAGTAAAAGGGAAACGGTCAAAAGTCTAAACAGGTGGTTCCAGACACAACAAACCCCGCCCCTCACATGAACTGTGGCTTGTTTTGACATCTATCCAGCTGATGTCATCATGTCTATATGTGTGGTGATGTCAGCATATCAGTTGCCTCTATATACATGCCAAGTTTGAAGCAAATTGAAACAAAATTGATGCTTTTATACCAAATTTGGTTCAAATTCAACCAATAGTTTTGCTGCAACAGACATTTGAAATTTCACCCATTATAAGTAAATGGGGAAAAAAAAAGATTTGAAAAATTCATAAAAAATTTGAACTTTGACCTACTTTTCCCAAAATATAATCACAATTATTCTGGGTCACTGGCAATCTAAGAACCCAATTTGGTATGAATTCAACCAACAGTTTTGCTGCTATAGACATTTGAAATTTCACCCATTATAAGTAAATGGGGAATTTTTTTTTTTTTTTTAAATCATAAAAAATTTGAACTTTGACCTACTTGTCCCAAAATGTAATCACATCTGTTCTGGGTCACTGGCAATCTAGAAACCAAATTTGGTCTGAATTCAACCAATAGTTTTGCTGCTACACACATTTGAAATTTTGCCCATTATAAGTGAATGGGGGAGAAAAAAAAGAATTGAAAAATTCATAAAAAATTTGAACTTTTACCTACTTGTCCCAAAATGTAATCACATCTATTCTGGGTCACTGGCAATCTATAAACTCAATTTGGCATGAATTCAACTAATAGTTTTTCTGCTACAGACATTTGAAATTTCACCCATTATACGTAAATGGGGAAAAAAAAGATTTAAAAAATTCATGAAAAATTTGAACTTTGACCAATTTTTCCCAAAATATAATGAGATCTATTCTGAGTCACTGGGAATCTATAAACCAAATTTGGTCCAAATTCAACCAATAGTTTTGCTGCAACAGACATTTGAAATTTCACCCATTATAAGTAAATGGTGAAAAAAAAGATTAAAAAAAAAAAATCATAAAAAATTTGAACTTTGACCTACTTTTCCTAAAATGTAATCGCATCTGTTCTGGATCACTGGCAATCTATAAACCAAATCTGGTAAGAATTCAACCAATAGTTTTGCTGCTAGAGTGTAAACAACAAAGAAACAAACAAACCGAACCAAAAACAATACCCCTTGCCCCCCCCCCCTTCAGGGGGCGGGGTAACAATGATCTGTCCACAGTCTGCTCAGAGTATAAAGATGTCTCTGCAGCTTCAACGTCACCAGACTGGTGTGATCTCCACCTTTTTAATACTTCAGTTTGATCTCAAAGATGGTGATTGTTTCATGTTTGTATTGTGTAACAACAGATGTAGACCATAGATCTGTTGAACTCAGTGGTGTAGTCCAGGGTATACGCACTTATTTTTCAGTCAGCACTGCATATACTCACTTCTAAATCCCCCCTGACACGTACCACTCAGTAGTATCTGCGAGCCAAATTGCCCAATTGGGTTTTACAAATTAAAATAAACTGTGATGAATGTCATACGCTGCTTTATGTCGCAAGTAGCAAAATGTCTGAAACTTGATCCATAAACTGGGATGTTTGTGACACGTCCACTGGGACCAGACTCACCTCATGGTCAGAAGGTCACTCACAGGAATCAGCAACTGATCTGATGTTTCAAGTCCAACATCAGCACTTTACAATTCAAACACAACGCTTCACACAAAGATCTACAGGTTAAACCATAAAGACCCAGAGCTACTTTTGTGGCAGTTTTCAAATAAAAAAATCTCTGTATTCAACCTTTCTTAAGTGATTTATTACCATTTATTGTAATATTATCCTCTTTATTTTACTTTTTTTCAATGAAAATCAGGTGTTTTTCTATATTTAATTTACTGATCATGTAGATGTTCATTAAAGCTCAGATTAAAGTTGATGGTATTATATCAAAAACAGAGAAAACTGAAGAAAAACGGACTTTTTCAGTCGAATTGATCAATAACTGAACATAAAACGATTGTCTCCATCCACTGTCACTGATCCAACTCCATGGGTTTTACTGGTGAAAAAATTGTTGTAGAAGATGATGGTGTTTCCACAATAACTACAGAGCCTCTGAACGTCCAAATGGGTCATATTTAACCCTTTCATGCATAGAGGTCACTACAGTGGACAGCTATTCTACTGCTGTTCTCTTGTATATTCATGGGTTTTACTGTTTTAGTTCCATATCAGCCAACACAGTGGACACTTATGCATCATCCCATACAGTGCATTTCTTACCGTTACTGTAACTATGCTGTTCTTGATAAACCTGATCTGCAGTAACATGTTTCAGTGTAAATCAACAAACAAAACAGGTTTTTTTTTGTCTCCATGAAATGAATAATAACTAGTATTAGAGTACGTTAAAATGTGGGACAACATCTGATTAGCAGCATTAAAAATGTTTTTATTGCATACTTTTCCATATCACTTTCTGATATTAGGTTTTAAATACACGTTTCTTTGCTTGAAAAACTAAATTGCATGTTTTTTTCATGTCTAAAGAGCAATAAAAACACACAAATATTGTTACCAAGGTTCTCATAATTGCATGAAAGGGTTAATGACCATGAAAAGATGACGAACTGAATTTTACACCAATTATTTACATGTATTGATAAGATTAAAGGTTCAGACAGTAAAAAACATTTTAGATCAGTAGATGGTTTTGGTTGCCAGTGGATGTTTGGGTCTTTACGGGTTAAAATGAATGAACCCAACACTTTTAATGCTGATAGACTCTACACAGACTCCAATAAACCTGCTAGCCTAGCCACAGCGATGCTAACAACCCACAACAGTGAAGCCAGGACATCATAAGAGCAGAGGACTTGTCTTAACAAATGCAGGGTGAACTAATTCTTGTTTAAGGTAAAACCTGGCATGAGAAGGACCGTCTGTTGTGAACTGCTCTATGATTAAGCCAAGATCCACAGTCGAAGAGAGAGAGAGACAATAAGTATCAGGGACAAACTATTCAAAAACTCAGAAACGGTATGTCTGGTATGTAGAAAAAAAAAAAAAAAAATTCATTACTGCATCACAAAAAAATGTGTTAAAGCTATCAAAGGTTCACAAGAGCGCTGTCTAAGACACTCAGACAGTCTGGAATGGAGGAGTAGTCAATAATGAGCCTTCACAGAGTTATGAATCTCACAAACGGAATCAATCAGCGAGCCCGAAGGCTTGCTAGATGCTATTGAAGTGCAGTTCACTCTGGACTGGGATCAATGGCTAAGCTAGAGTTGACCATCGATCCTACCCGTCCTCCGGTCTCCTTCCCTGTCCCCTCCTCACACTTCAACAGAGCCTAACAAGGTGAGAAAGCCCAGGCAAGTCCGGCCAAAGTGAAAAACTACCGCATG
>NC_043972.1:5355278-5360278 GCF_902148855.1 Sphaeramia orbicularis
GCTCTCATCTCGTTCCCTGGACAGGACTGCTCAGCGGGAGGCAGGAGGAGGTGGATGGGGGGGTGGGGGGAGGTGCTTATGAAAGCAGCGAAGAGATTCAAACAAAAACAGCACGGAAATAGAAAAGTGGAAAACTTTGGATGATGCAGGAAAGCCTTGAAAATAGCTTAAAGGTGTTGCATTCATCTGAGTGTGTGTCATGATGCCGCAGATCATTCATTAAGGCCAGAGACTAATTCTACTTCCTGTATATCAGTGTTTCCTATATTAATTAATGGCTTTGGCAGTTGCGACTGTCATAAAATGAACTGAAAATACTGTGGTTGGCAGAATCTAACTCAACCATGTTGCTAATGATGTTACTGTAGGCTACTGTGATTAAAATGAAACTAACTCAACCAATCCAGACTTTGAACCAGCAGAGCAACAGCTGCAACCGAGACATCAACCCAAATCAATGAGATGTTAACGACAACATTAGTGTCATTTGTTGGTTATTTACTGTTTGTATCTGATGTTTAGTGAATGGTTCCTCAGCAGCAGCAACAAACCAAGGTTATTATTGTTAACGAAAATTAACGAAATGACGAAAAAACTTGAACTGAAAAAACATTTTCGTAAACGGAAATAAATTAAAGTTCCCAAATGATTTTTTCTCTCTATTTAACCTTTCTTCAGTGATTTATCACCATTTATTATAATATTATCTTCTGTATTTTGCTTTTTCCCCCCAGGAAAATTATGTATTTTCCCTTATTTAATTGACTGATAATGTAGATGTTCATTAAAGCACAGAGTCAGTTCAAAGGTTATTCTATCAAAACAGAGAAAACTGTAGAAAAAGTGACTTTTTCCAGGAAAAATATCAGTAACTGAACATAAACCAAGTGTGTCTATCCACTGCCATTGATCCAACTCCATGGGTTTTACAGGGTGGGGAAGCAAAATTTACAATGAACATTTAGTTGTTTTTTCTCAGCAGGCACTACGTTAATTGTTTTGAAACCAAACATATACTGATGTCATAATCATACCTAACACTATTATCCGTACCTTTTCAGAAACTTTTGCCCATATGAGTAATCAGGAAAGCAAACGTCAAAGAGTGTGTGATTTGCTGAATGCACTCGTCACACCAAAGGAGATTTCAAAAATAGTTGGAGTGTCCATAAAGACTGTTTATAATGGAAAGAAGAGAATGACTATGAGCAAAACTATTACGAGAAAGTCTGGAAGATACTATTAAAGAAGAATGGGAGAAGTTGTCACCCCAATATTTGAGGAACACTTGCGCAAGTTTCAGGAAGCGTGTGAAGGCAGTTATTGAGAAAGAAGGAGGACACATAGAATAAAAACATTTTCTATTATGTACATTTTCTTGTGGCAAATAAATTCTCATGATTTTCAATAAACTAATTGGTCATACACTGTCTTTCAATCCCTGCCTCAAAATATTGTAAATTTTGCTTCCCCACCCTGTACTGGTGAATCTACACTGTTGGGAATAACGGCATTAAAAATAGCGACGTTACTAACGCTATTATTGTTTTTCCAGTAATGGGTAATCTAATGAATTACTATTCGAAACGTTACAACCCCGTTACCGGCAGTGAAATGTGGTGCGTTACTATGTACTGATATCTAACAGCTGTTATCCGTCCTGACTCACTCAGCCAGGCACCAGAGGTGTGACATTATGAGCCGTTCTTCTATTCAGATTACCCACACTGCCTTCATGCTTCACCTGTGTGTCCATGAGTCTGAACTGTCCACGCTGCCTTCATCTGAACGACTAATGACATCTACGAGTTTGAGCTGTCCGCAGCACGCCCCATTCACTTGAACGCAGCTATGTACGCAGCTAACTTAGGGGAGGAGTTATCAATGACAGTCTGACTGACTGGACTGGAGACCTTTACCGCTGGATCAAAGAGGAGCGAAAAAAAGTGGAGATGCTGGATTAACTGGAGGAGCATCTTCTTCTATAAATGCAGATATGCACTTATGTGGTGGAAAAGCCGGCCCCCAGCCAGGCCTGGTGGACCCCAGCTGGGCCCTGGTGGACCCCAGCCGGGCCCCGGTGGACCCCAGCCGGGCCCCGGTGGACCCCAGCCTGGCCCCGGTGGACCCCAGCCTGGCCCCGGTGGACCCCAGCTGGGCCCTGGTGGACTCCAGCCTCACCACAGTCCTGGTCTTCAGTACCTGTCAGCTGTTCTACTCTATGCAACTGGCAGTGAAACATGCTCAAACATCAGTTTCCTTTTACATATTTGAAAGTTTTTCAAAAAAGTAACACAATAATTACTTTCCCTGGTAAGCAATTACATTCATGAAGGAGTAATTCCATTACTAATTAAATTACTTTTTAAAAAAGTAACTAGTAACTAGGCGGCACAGTGGTGCAGTGGTTAGCACTCGTGCCTCACAGCGAGAAGGTCCTGGGTTCGCTTCTAACACCAGTCGATGGGGGGGGGGGCTTTTTGTGTGGAGTTTGCATGTTCTCCCCGTGTCTGCGTGGGTTCTCTCTGGGTACTCTGGCTCCTCCCACCATCCAAACACATGCACTAATAGGTTAATTGGTTAATCTAAATTGCCCATAGGTGTGAATGTGAGAGTGGTTGTTTGTCTCTATATGTTCAGCCCTGCGATGAACTGGCGACTTGTCCAGGGTGTACCCCGCCTTCGCCCCTATGTAGCTGGGATAGGCTCCAAGCGACCCCCGTGACCCTAGTGAGGATAAAGTGGGTTCAGAAAATGAATGAATGAATGAACTAGTAAGTATAATTAATTACTTTTTAAAAGTAATTTGCCCAACACTGTAAATCAATGTAGTAGAAGATGATGGTGTTTCCATGGTAACTGTGGAGTCTCTGAACGTCCAAATGCATCATATCTGATGAAAAGATGACAAAATTTATTTTACACTATATATTGAGAGCAGTGAGTGGATCAGCAGTTACATCAGTGGATGGTTTTGGTTAAAGGTGAATGTTTGGGTCAATAAGTCAATAAAAAGGTACTAAAATAAAAAGTCTAAAAAGATGAGTGGATGATAACACTGAACCAGGCCATAGATGCAGTATGACTCTTTGGGAAACACTGAAAACTGGACTTCCAGGTGTGAAAAAAGTAGATAACCTTGGTCAAACTCCAGTTAATAACAAACAGTTTCCTGATATTAGGACTGAAGATGTGGGCCGTGAACAGCCTTTGTCATCTTTCTGTCCTTGTCCATCAAGGATCCACTTCTGCCCTTCTTCTACTTTTGTATTTATCCTCCAAACGGTAAAAAAAAAAATCCCCAATAAAGTGGCTCTGACTTCCCATGAGTGAACAAACACCAAACACTAGACTTTGTGGAAGTCCAGATCACCTCTATCCTATCACTGATGACGTCACCCTATTCCACCGACGACACCAATTAGCAAGCACGTCAAGTTTATTTATACAGCACCTTTAACAGACAAGAGGAGTCACAAAGTGTTTCACAAAAAACAATAAAATACAAATAGAAAACACAGATAAAATTATAATCATGAAAAGGTATATATTAAAATAAACATGATGGTGTTAATCTACTGTCATTAGAACGCCCGGAGAAACAAGAGGGTTTTGAGTTTACTCTGAAAAACATCAACAGAATCCAAAGAAGTTAAAGGGAGCAGAAGATCATTCCAGAGCAGACCTGACCCTGACTGGCCCACATGAGGTCACTGGCAAATTAAAAGTCCATACAAATATATGTCATCGCAATAGATGCAACTAATACAAAGACACTGCTTTTATTTTGAAGGATCAGCTAAATTACCGTTTTTTCGCGCATACTTTCTGTACTTGAATTTCCCTCGGGATTAATACAGTATCTATCTATCTATCTATCTATCCATCTATCTATCTATCTATCTATCTATCTATCTATCTATCTATCTATCTATCTATCTATCTATCTATCTATCTATCTATCTATCTATCTATCTATCTATCATAAGGCTTTTGCAGTTATTGCTTTGTTGGTCAGCTAACGCCAAAAAAAGAAAGTTTGATTCAGAATGCAGAGTTTATAACATGGACTGTAAGTTTGTCTTCACTGAAGTCAGAGGTAAAGAAAAAGAAAAGGAACTGAGATATGCAAACAAAGGTGGATGGATTTTTTTTTTTTCCCATGTAAAGTTAATGTGGAGCTGGTTTTGCATATTTTCGAAAAATGTTTTTGTGAATATCCTTTAAATAGTTGTATTCTGTGCTCCACATTTACATTACCTATGTTTTTGCCAGGGTTTGTTTGTTTGTTTGTTTGTTTGGTTGGTTGGTTGTTTGTTTGGTTGTTTGGTTGGTTGGTTGGTTAGCAAGATAACTCAAAAAGTTATGGACGGATTTTCATGAAGTTTTCAGGAAATGTTGATACTGGCACAAAGAACAAATGATTGCATTTTGGTGGTGATCTCTGCCTTGGTGGAGGTCTGCGCTCTCCGAGTGTTTTCTAGTTTTATTGTTTCATTTACTGTTTTTTTAGCGATAAACACTGAGCAGAGCTGCAGGTGTATTGATCCCACCCTTAACTGTCAAAGTTTCTCATGTGGCTCCATAAGAAAATGAACTGCACACCCCCGTTCCACAGCCTCGGTGCAACAGCCTGGAGTTAGCATGTTTCACAACCAAAGCATCACCCATCCATCCTTCCATCCATCCTTCCATCCATCCATCCATCCATCATCCATCCATCCATCCCTCCCTCCCTCCCTCCCTCCCTCCCTCCCTCCCTCCCTCCCTTCTTTCATTCCTTCCTTCCTTCCTTCATCCATCCATCCATCCATCCATCCATCCATCCCTTCCTTCCTTCCACCCCTCCATCCCTCCCTCCCTCCCTTCCTTTCTTCCTCCATCCATCCATCCATCCATCCATCCATCCCTTCCTTCCTTCCTTCCCTCCCTCCCTCCTTCATCCATCCCTCCCTCCCTCCCTCCCTTCCTTCCTTCCTTCCTTCCATCCCTCCCTCCCT